>NC_079903.1:20381492-20416492 GCF_024868665.1 Triplophysa rosa | reverse complement strand
TCTTTGTAGGACTGAAAATACACTCAACCTGGGTGGGGCTGTATGTGTAGTTTTCATTTTGTGTATGCAACTCCATTCACAGAGACTAGGGCTCCATCACAACGCCTCTAAGACCAGTAAGAGATTGTTTTTGTGCGGGTTTCTATTTGCTGAATGATGCCGAGATTTCAGCAAAATTTGATAAATGAGTTCTGAATTATTAAATTAATTCTTTTGCATTTAAAATATTGTACTTACAGCCGCGGAAAAAATGAAGAGACCTTTTCAATATTATTTTCCGTTTTTATTTTATTTACTATTTAAAGGTATGTGTTTAGGTAAAATGGTCGTTTTAGTTTTATTCTGTGAGCCACTATATTTCTCCCAAATCTAAAATAAAAATATTGTTTCTATTTGCATTTATTTGCAGAAAATGAAAACTGGAGAAACAGGTCAAAGTAACTGAAAAGATGCTCTGTATTTTTTCAGACCTCAAATACTGCAAAGAAAACACGTTTATGTTCACTTTTAACAGTAATATTTCTACAGTAATTTTTTTAAATATTATTTATGTTAAAAATAAAACAATATAATAAGGTCATCCAACTTATCATTCAACAAACAATAAAAGACATGACAAATATGCAAAAACATGTCAACGTGTAGCGATAAATACGACTGTGGCGAAGAGTAATACATTCCTTAAGGCAGTGGTTCTCAAACTAGGGGCCGTGGCCCCCTGGGGGGCCCAAGATGGATCTAGGGTGGCCAGAGATTTTGTGGCATTTTATGAAATATAGAAATGTATCATAAATTGTATGCAATCAAACAGAAAAATAAGCCCACCAACCAAAAGAATTGAAGTTCCAGCATTGTATAACTGAATATGTTTTTGGTTTAATTAAAATTCTAAGTTTAGGATTATAAGTCTTTATTTGTGGGGGGCCGCAAAGCGATGCACCGTACTCAAAGGGGGCCTTACAACGAAAAAGTTTGAGAACTACTGTCTTAAGGTGCTATAAGAATTAAGGTTCAGTTTGGTGGTCTAAACATTGTGAACATTGTCAGTGTGCTAGCGGTAAAAGTACAAAAAGAAGTTTTATTACATAAAAAATATTTTTTACATATTGTTATTGATCTTTCAGGTTTGATGTGAAGTTCACAGACGTGCATTTTGTTAAAAAATATTTCTGTTCAGGGAGTTCAGATCTCTACATCCTCAATGGCAACCACTTCAGCTCGACAACGATGCAGTATGTTACACGCCCCCTCTTTATAGAAGCAGGACAGAGTGGAACAATTCCTCCCTCCTTTCTTTTTATCTCCAGTGTAGATTGTTCACATCCATCCTCCATCTCCGTCTGGGCCCGTGTTCTGACCCCGGCCCGACAGCCCTTAATGGTTCCATGCGGGCAGCTGGAGTCTAGCGGATTATCCCAGAGACAGTTAACAACCTCTGTACTGTTTACCGAGCACAAAGAGGCTTCCTCATCCGCGCGGCAAAGCATGTGCATATTTAACCAGCATGCAACAGAAGGGGGCTCGGCATTCTCTTGTAGGCCTACAGAAGCTGGTCCCATTAGCAACCGGTGTCAGATCTGGAAAGGAGGGGGCTGATGGGATAGGATGGGAAATGGGAGTCTACCTCGATGGTGAAGGGGGTGTCGCGGTGTTGGGGAGAGACGGGGACCTTCATCTAGAGGATTGTCAAACTGAAGCAATGAGATTAGAGGCAGAAGAGAACTTTAATATCAGACCCGAGATATCGGTCGGCTTCTGTGTGTCCCTTAAACATGTCAAATGTGATTTAGGAGGTTATTACGCTGCTTAGCAGGTGGAAGAGGCATTCACTGTTTCTCTCTCTCTCGCTCTCGCTCTTCTTCTTGGCTGTCACTATTTCATAATAAATCTCTCAATATAATCAGATTCAACATCACCATCTGTGTCACGGTCTCAATTATCCAGACGCTGTTGGTTAAAGAAGCTCACTCTTTGAATAAGAGAAAACAAAAGCGGCAGAGAGGGGGAGAGAAACGGCATATAATGTCAGTTGAACAAAAATCGATGAGACTCGGGTTGGCGTGATGTTGAAGAATCAAGCATTGATCTGTGTGTATGTGATTTGAAATAAGGTGGGACTGTACTCTTAGAAATAAACGTGCTAAACGATGCCGTTGAAGTTGCATTTTTGGATATATGGTGCATGAAAGAACTTTTGGATTATAACATTTAGATTAAAGAGTCTGTTTCACAAAAATGTCTTTGAGGTGGAAAAAGATTTCTTTTAAAAAGTTATTTAAGTACCTCTGACTGTATCGTTCTTTGTGGAGCCAAAAATGTTTCCTACTGTATATAAACTGTAGCGTCTTTTTTTTATGTGACTTATGAGTCCTAAATGCTGGGTTGCATTCTTAGACTAAAATAAAATCATTTTTGGGTGAACTATCCCTTTAACAACCTAAATCTCAGCTTGAGGATATTTTACCAATGAACCCCACCTCCCACCTCCTCTCTCTTTTTTCTACTCATCTCTTCTTTTCTTACCTCTCTCCGCCCCTCCTGGCGCACTGTGGGTGCATCTATCATCATTCAATCCCTGGTCTCACTGTTGCTGGCATGCATAATGCAATGAGTCCTGGATTCCATTGCACCTGCTGCCTTCTCTTCCTCTACCGTTCCGTCTCTTCACTTTCTGCCCTCCAGGGACCGGGGCGGCCCCTTGCCTCTTAATCCATCCATCCATCCATCCCTCTCTCTTTCTCTCTCTCTCCTCTCTCCGTTGTGGGCCCTGGAGTGCCGGAAGGTTTGAGTGCCAGTCCTCCGGTGTGAGATAAATGGTGGATGGGATGTAATTCTATAATCAGAGGAAATGGCTGGGAGGCTGATTAACCAATCAGCTGCTGCCCTCATGGCCAGCTGATCTGTTCAGATGGGCCGAGCGAGGAAGGGAAGGGATTGTGGGATGTTGCCCCAAGCCAGGATGAAGTTGGAGTTTGATCATTCTGTCTGGATCTGTAGGAGTGTGGTAATCCTTTGTTCCAGCTTTTTCTGTCATTCATTTGTTTTATCACCTTTACTTGCTTTGTGTGGCTGTTTCATGTCTTCTTTCTTTCTTTCTTTCTTTCTTTCTTTCTTTCTACCTTCCTTCCATCCATCCATCCATCCATCCATCCATCCATCCTTCCTTCCATCCATCCATCCATCCATCCATCCATCCATCCATCCATCCATCCATCCTTCCTTCCTTCCATCTTTCTTTTCTAATTTCTTTCTTTCTTTCTTTCTTTCTTTCTTTCTTTCTTTCTTTCTTTCTTTCTTTCTTTCTTTCCATCTTTCTTTTCTAATTTCTTTCGTTCTTTTCTAGTTTCTTTCTTTCTATCTTTTCTAATTCCTTCCTTCCTTCCTTCCTTCCTTCCTTCCTTCCTTCCTTCCTTCCTTCCTTCCTTCCTTCCTTCCATCCATCCATCCATCCATCCATCCATCCTTCCATCCATCCATCCATCCATCCATCCATCCTTCCTTCCTTCCTTCCTTCCTTCCATTCATCCTTTCCTTTCCTTCCTTCCCTCCTTCTTTCTTTCCATCTTTCTTTTCTAATTTCCTCCTTTCTTTCTTTCTTTCTTTCTTTCTTTCTCTTTATTTATATATTTATTTACTTTTTCCCTACCTTCCTTCATTTCATCCTTAATCCCTCCCTCCCTTCATTCCTTTTTTCTTCATTTTGTTCTTACCTTCCTCCTTTCCTTTCTTCTTTCTCTATCTCTCCTTCCTTCCCATATCCCTCCCTCCCTTCCTCTCTCGTTCTTTCTTTCTGTCCCACCCAGATCGTTTGCTTCAACACCCCACCCATCCATCTCTCTCAAATCCCGGGCAGATAAGCAGCAGGCTTTCCCTCCTGGTGCTGGCCGACAGACGCCCACTGCGTGCCAGTGGTTATGCCAGGTTCTTATGAGGGTCTGTGTATCCCACCCATGCCGGGCTGCATGGTTCGGGCTAATTACCTGTCATCTGGCTCACGGAGAGATGCCGAGAGATGAGCCTCTTTGTCTGCTTTCGGCATCCAGACATGTTTGAGGGTGTCTGCGCGCTACACAATGATTTCGGCCTCATTAAAGTCGAATTTGGTTTGGAGATGTTGCTCATGTGGGTTCGAATCCACCATGCAGCATTTGTTGGTTTAAACTGACCTAACTCTTGTATAACTTCAAAATAGATATTGTATTATATTATGTTTTGTTCTTTCTGTATGTTTCAACTATTTCTAGATGTATAAAACAACCATTATTTGCACGGTGCAGTAGGCCACTTTAGCAAAGCTCTCAGGTCTCATTCGAGTAGTTTGTAAACTTCAGTAAGGTTTTAAGTGTAGGTTCAACATTTCCTGCATGCTTTATTTCAAACTCAATAGGCTCTGGTTCAGATCATACGACAAACCTTCAATTGAGACAGATTAAAACCTTTGGCTTGTAGAGGAGATAAAGGTTCAGTGAGCACAGCTGAGCGAGACAAAGGAGAAACACAGTCGCTACACAAAAAGCGAGAGAGAAAAGACGAGGTGGAGTGATAACGCGCTCTCTCTCTCTCTCTCTCTCTCTCTCTCTCTCTCTCTCTCTCTCTCTCTCTCTCTCTCTCTCGCTGGCGTGCCGCCCTGTGGAGCGTTCGAGCAGGAATGAGAAGACTAGCAAAACAGGGACCCTGGATGTCAGCCAATAAATTTTCTGTATTTCTCTCCTTCACTTTTCTCCTCCTTTGTGTGAATCTTTATTGCCTGTGCCAAGATCTTTAGCAGGAGGTAATGAAATCTTCCTCTTACTAGCGGGAGGTAACAGGGCTGCCTGTAATTGTGCCATATCGCCGGTGTATCTACGTTCCTTGCGTTCTTTGTTAAAGTTTATCCTTTAAGAGTTGGTTGTGACTTGAAACTTGATGGTAGTCATGCATCGAGATCTCAGGACTTTAAGTATACGGTATGAGCTAGTGGCATGGAAAGCTGGAGTAAGTCATGACCTGTTGTGTTATCAGATTGTGTGACCCTACTAGAACCTTTAGAGCATAACAGTGGATGATCTCTTGTTGACCGAATCATAGAAGCTGATCTGTTGACCTGACATGGGCACTTAATGTCACATTTCCAGCAATAAAATTGGTTTTGCAAAGCACAGAAAGTTAATGCAACCAATGCCAGGCTTGCAAGAAAAGTTTATGTCTGCTTATCCCCCCAGCCTCAGGCGAACAGTCATCTAATAGGCCAAGATAAAACCCGCGTTTGGTTTTGATGAGCTGCCCCAGTTTGACACTTGCTCGTTGGTTAACAAGCTGCCAATGGACCCTCTTTGCCCGAGGCCTATAGGCCTGTCAGTTTAAGAACATGAAACAGCTGAGATACGCTAAAGGTGGAGACAGAATAAAGCGGATCTGACTGAAAGCTATACCGAGTTTCTGGATATTTCTGACACAGCAGAGTCAGACCTCACAACATGTCATGTTGCCTACTTTGCATTTCAAATGAAATCTTTCTGCATTATCCTTTCCCCCAAAGATTAGCAGAGGATAAAACTCCGACAATACACCCACCAGTAACCTCAACGGTTTTTGCAGTCTGATGCCATAAGAGGATCTTTGTGCAGTAACGCATTTTTATCATCTAGTTAATAAAGATATCCATGCACTGAAAGAATCCAGAGGCCAAGCAGGCGGATCTGAAGGCTGCGCAATATATTGAAATTGTCAAACTATTGCAAATGTGCAAACGTATGCATATGCATATTGCAATATGAATGTTTGAATACCTAAAAATTGTTGCATAATGTTGTATAGTCAAAGTTTTAGGTTGATGCTGATAGCAGAGAAACTGGTCAGACAGAGAGAGTTATGGTTTCTTTTCCCAACTTATAAATGTAAATATTTTCCTCAATTTGACCTGTTAAATTGATTTTGTAAATGTAAAGCATTTTCATATTGCATATTCCATATTACATTGTTTAGCGAGTTGCATATCGCATTTATTTCAATATTGTGCAGCCCTACTACAATAAACTTTTATGATAAAAAGTATAAGAAACATAAGCCAAAATAGGCCAACTGATGACTCTTGATATTCATCAAAATGTTAGTTCAATAAATGCTCTGTGAATGAGCATGTCTCCTATCCAAGTAGCAAATTAGGGCTTTAAGTGAACAGTTTGAAACCTACTCGACATGTTTGGCTCTCTAAAGTTTAGTAAATGTACTAAATAAAACCAGGAACACTTTTCCACTCAAAGCTCTCAGAGTAGACGGATTTCTTCCCAGAATGAAGAAAAATAGATGCCAAAACATCTCCATATTTGCACGAGGAAAGACTCCCTGCCGTGGAATGTAGGAATTGGTGTGTCTGGTGTGTATAAAGGACTAAAATCCTGTGGTCCTCAGAGAGGCCGCGGTGAGTGGACCCTCAGCTAGCCTGAGCAGCGGGGGCCGTTTATCTGTTATTAGAGCAGATTGGATGAAATAATCCGAAGCAGTAAACTGCGGCAAGCGTCTCAGTCAACTCCCCCGGGGAAGAGAGAGAGAGAGAGCCTCCCCGCATGAGTCACTCTAATACGCATTTAAACGCTCGCGCGTGCATGCATACCCGCTCATAAAAGATATGCACTTTACACACGCTTTTTAAAACCCCTCAGACATTCATGTGTTCATATATCATTGCAACATGAAAAACAGCAAAGCAACAAAGTCTGTGTTGTGGTGTTTAGTTTCAAAGCATGCACACAAATACACACACATACACAAATACTGTACAGATGCACATATGCCACCAAGTCATGCCACATGCATCACCTGCCCCACTGCAACACACACATACACCACCTGCTCGCATACACACACATCATGTATTCCTATCTCCGGTGGCTCATTAGGGATTAGGCAAATGGTCGGGAAATATCCACTTTGATAGCCCGTGTTATTTACACTGGAAAAGCACAAGGCATCTGGAGTGTGTTTACGGACGGGAGGAAACTGTTCCCTCCAGACAGGGAAATAAAGCAGTCACCTCCAAATAAAAGCGTACTGTGGAGAATCTGGATTTTATGAGGATAATAAGCTTTATTTTGGTTCGTTTTTGTCTTAACGACTGATCTGTTTTAGTGCACGTTTTGTAGATTTTGTACGACTTTATACATTTTCAGCGTACTAAAATAGGAAACAAGCGACAACATTGGTAAAACAATTCTACAGTCCTGTAGTCACATTGTTGTTTTGGTTGTCAAGTAGCCTACTTGCACATGCCTATAGATTGAATATGTAACGTGCATGTCCATGTTGTCACTTGTGTTTTTGTATCTTACAGAGAGACAATATAAATATTGTTTTCAAAGTGTTTTTTTTTACAAGAAAAATAACGGCCAAAATGCAATGTGCAAGGTGCATAAAATACAAATTTGATAGATGAACAATAAATTATTGCATAGGCCTAAGTAGCTGAAAACAGCATTGTTTTATGCTTTTTAATAGATTAATTTATTACCTCCTTTACAAAAATGTCAACAATGGTAACCATACCATAGTTGTGTTAGTAGTTTATTTTACACATTTCAAAATCTTCAGATTTGCTTTTTTAATAAGAGCGGAGACTAACTTTATATCACAAATGTTCATATTGTAGTACATGTAGATGTCTTTCTACAAGACTGTTTTTCCAGCTTGAAGTTTTAAGGGTTGAGTCAGACCCTGTCCTGCTACAGAAGCCTCTTGTCCCTGTTTTTTGGTTCTTTCCATGCTTTCTCGAAGATTTATTCTCTATGAGTTACAGATGGGGTGGTGGAGGAGGGGTTGGTTGGTTGTTATAACTGTACCCCACCCTGACTTCTGCTAGGATCTGGGCTCTGAGCCCTGAGCTAGACTCTTTCGAAGACCTGTAGAGGAAAGAGAGCAAAGCCTTGTGGGTAATTGTAGGTTCGCTGGATCCTTGCTGTTTTGCCATGCAGTGAGAAGAGTTTTATCACCATGTGACCCCTGCGTATGACGGCACGATCATAATGTGTTCCTGTAGCTCAACTGGTCAAACATCGTGTTAGCAGATCCAAGGTTGCAGGTTCGTAAATTAATAAATAAAAGATATAAAATGTGAGATACAGGAATCCTTTTTAGGTTTTTGACTTATTCTGAAATTATATAAAAATGATCATATTTAATATAGATTTTTTTACAAAACATGAAAATGAAAATTTTAAACATGTATAAGATTCATCACATAGATTCATTACACCAACTTTATTTTGTTATTTAATATTGGACCCATATGTACTGCTATTGCTTTCAAACACCTTTTAATAGTCAATAACACTTAAAAAGAATAAATGTTTATTATTAAAACATCTGTAATGTTTACATTCATATCTATTCACGTAACATGCTCTTCATGTAAACGGATACTGACACAGGACTATATTAATGTAAAGTAACCGTCTGTATCTAATGGAATCTAACATGCGTGGTGTTTAAGGGTGAGAACATGTAAATGATTAGTATAGATCATTCTAAGTGCTGTGTACTCTCCCACACAGGTCAAAGGTCAGAACAGGCCATCGGTTCTCTGCTTCACAGCTGTGGATTTACACCTCTGCTCCTTATCACACCTATACACACAAAAGCTCTCTACGGGTCTGAGTGCTGTTGAAAAGCAAAGTTTGAACGCTTTTAGTTTTATAACACAGAAGCACTTAACAGAATCAATCTATGACGGTTATTTTTTTATTGTGCTTTAGACTGTCTGATGTTGTTGTATAGGGAGTTTCTGGTGTGTACGAGCAGTTAACACTTGCCAGTTGTTTTTTTTACATCTACAGCATTTGTTTACTATTTAAGTGGAACTTCTGCCGTGATGCTAGAAAGATTTAAAGGGACAGTTCTCCCAAAAATAAAAATTCTGTCTTCGTTTACTCACCCTCAAGTGGTTCCAAATCTTTATACATTTCTTTGTTCTGATGGATACAGAGAGAGATATTTGGAAGAATGCTTGTAACCAAACAGTTCTTGCCACCCATTGACTACCATAGAAGAAAAAAAATACTTTATCATTTTTTTGTTCTGTTGACCACATAAAAAGACATGTTGAAGAATGTAGGACAGCAAACAGTTCTGGGGCACTTTTGACTACCATTGTATTTTTTTCTACTATGGTGGTCAATGGGGTGTAAAATATGTCTGGTTACAAGCTTTCTTCCAAATATCTTTCTCTGTGTTCATCAGAACAAATATATTGATACAGATTTGGAACAACTCGAAGGTGAATAAACGATGACAGAATTTTCATTTTTGGGTGAAGTATCCCTTTTGTAAATGTCTTTGTTTTGTAAAACACAAAAGAAGACATTTTGAAGAATGTAGGACAGCAAACAGTTCTGGGGCACTTATGACTACCATTGTATTTTTTCCTACTATGTTTGTTGCTATGCGGTTGCTAGGGTTGTCTGCGCATTTCCTAGCGTGTTCCTATAGTGTTCAGATTGGTTGCTTAAAAAGTAGTTCGGTGGGAATGTCAATGAGCTGGTAATCTTGTAGTATCTATATCCAATATGTAGGATTTATCCCTGAAGGTTTATGGGATTTTTTGTCACCCATTTAGAAAAGTAATAACACTCCTCATCTCAAAAAGCCAATTTGGAGTATCGCTTATATCAAAACTTTGGCCAGTATCACAAATTTACAGCTTGAGTTCCTTCCATAGTATGCAAGCTGTGATGCACGGCAGCCAAGAAACATAAAACATTTTCTCACCTCTCTCTCTCTCTCTCTCTCTCCCTCCCTCTCTCATCTTAGTATTTAACACCCTAGTGGATTCGTGCTGTTATCTACTTTGTTTTAACCGCTGCATCTGTATTCGCCTTTGGTCCACATGTGCCTTTGGTTTATTAGCCCGCACACACACCTGTGTCACGCGCCACACGCACCATTTGAGGTCTGCCATCCGTTTAAAATGAGCTCATAGAGCGAGGCAAGAAATTGTCGAGTCTGGGGAAAAGACCCATTATATAAGAAAAAGCCGGAAGGAACAGCACGTCAAACAGGACACAACAAAGAGTTCAGTACATTACTCTCTACAAAACTAATGCACCGTGAGGTTGAGATTTAGACTTTGGGTCTACAGAGGCCCCGGCCAGCAACCGCGGCCAGGCCAGTCCCCTGCGGGTCCTCGTATCAACGTCCAGCCACAGGCCGATGGCACAGAAATAACATCAAGCTACAAAAAGGAAGTAATTACGACTGCCCTGAAATTGGCATCCACATATTGAATTATTACCAACCAAAATACACACCCAATCCCAGCAGGAGATTGGTCAGTCTGCTCGGCTCGGGCTGGGTTGCCAAGACGATGGAAATAATCAACACGGGAAAATGTAAGAGAGCGGCTCAGATTACATCACAAAGATTTCATGGACTTCAAAGAGGTCACTCGAGCTAAAACAAATGAGGGTTTCTTTTTCCAGTTTCTTTTCACGCACGGTTCCCATGTTGTCGTGTGCGATTTGCGCAACGCCCCCGCCAAATGTTTAACGCTGATGATTTGGCTTCGGAGATTAATATTTCACGTAATGTTTGCTCGGCTGAAATAAATGCGGTGTAGACTGCCAACCGGGCTGCAGACGTGTGCTGTATGTATGATTAACTCTCTTCATGAGCTGTGTCGTTTTGGCGGGGTCCCGTGCTTAGCCTGTCTTCATTTGTCAAATATGTTTCATTCACAAGCGAGGTACTTGTTTAAAAAACTTGTTTTGGAGTGGGCTTTAAATAAAACAATGGAGCGTTGTGGGTAATCTGTGGGAATTTTCAGAGCACACTGAATCTTAAATTGTGTTATTTTCCTTCCATAATTGTTGAGTTAGCAGTTTGAAAATGTCATAAACGTTGTTGAAAGACCACCTTAACTCTGAGGGTTCTCGTGTTAGAGCAGAGATCAAGTGGTAGAGAATAATACATGAGAAGAGATGAATTATAAATGTGGGATTGTTTTATAAGTCGCAGTTTTAGTGCCCTGTAGGCAACAGGGGGCGGTGGTCCCGGGCGCTTCCTTTACCCCACGGTAACCAGAGTTCACCAGATCATATTTGTGTGTTTATGTCTCTGTATGTGTGTGTTTGCGTAGCAGACAACAAAGAGTCACACCAGCCAGCTTTGATGCTTCATAGATCAGACCTTTGGGCAACGCTGATGCCTCTCCTCTCTCTTTCTCTCCATCTTTGTGTTGTTCACATCTTTCTCTCCATATTCTTAGCAACCCAATCTCTTCATGCACGTTGTTCTCGTCTGTCTATTTGAGATTTAGGCTGCGTGCTTGCCTAAACAACACAACTACATCCTGACACTAGATACATGCACTTACAGCGCAGTGCACGCTTCCAGACTGCTGTACTGTAAGTGCTGAGATCACATTGTTTCTGTTGTGCAGACTGTCTGGGATCAGATCTATTAATGTATTTGCTGCATTAGCAAGCAAAACAAAAAGAGCCATGTAAGTCGAAAGTGATATCAGTGAGAAGGTGTGTTTATCAGATTACATGCAGTTGTTTATAGATATAGACAAGGATTATTGATATTAAGGGGATATAGTTCACTCCAAAAGTCGTTCATCATTTATTCATTCTGATCTTGTATGACTTTCTTTCTACTGCAAAGCAAAAAAAGTTATTTTGAAGAATGTTGGTAACCAAACAACAATGACTTCCATTATATGGACGCAAAACCCCCTGACACATTTCTCAAAATATCTTCTTTTGTGTTTTACAGAAAAAAGAGACATACACAGGTTTAAATGACTTGAGGGTGAATAAAGGATGACCGATCTATTCCAACATGCTGGAATTCAGTTTTTTGTATCCGTGCAGCAACAACAAATGAGAAACCATCTACACTTGAACAAAAACAGGTCTATAATGGCACCTGGTGCCGTATCCCGAATTTACAGATTTTCAAAAATCTGGTATTCCAAACGTGACACGATCATCTCAACCACTTGCAGTTCCTTCAGCGGGGCGTCTGTAAATCTGCCCGAATCCTTTTAGCGCAGGTGCTATAATGCTTCAATCAGCACGGCACAATGGACGGAGATTTTCACTGTAGACTCTACAGACTCGAGCTAGTTTATCCGAGCGCGCGCACCCTGCCGGATGCGTCTTTAATGCCGGCACTTATAAAGTCTCTTTCTGCTGATTGCTGGTGACATTTTGGGGGCATCGATGAGCTCATTTAGTCACAGCAAAGAACGCTCGGAAATAATCCCTTGCCGCCTATGCGTTTTTAATTTTAATGAGGGATGCGTAAATGTGCGTCTTCACTGTGTTGTACTATGATCATTTGGAATTCTGGGTAATGGAAGTTCATGCGCGTCAAATGCACACGCACACGCACACACACACACGCTGACCTCTGTTCTCTTGTTGTGCCGTAGCCCGGAGCCTCCCCAGCAGAATATGGTGTTGTTTTTCTTTTTTTGCAGAAATGGAATAATAATACAGAGCTATAAGACACCCACCAGGCGAAATGAAAGAGAGAGACGGTCAAGGTTGTGCGGATGAGTTTCTCCTCTAGTCATAGTTCAGAGTGCTAGCAGCTGTTAGCGGGAGAACTAGATGACTGTAAATGTGTTTGTGTGTGAATGAAGATGCTAAAGGGATGTTTACACGCTCAGATCTGAGGTCAGTCTCCTTAGGGTGTGTCACGCCATGCTAGCTGTTTTCACATATTTAAAGGTGAAGTGTGCACCGAACAGAAACTGTGAATCATGATATCAAATGTGTAAATGTATTCAGAATTAAATCTAATTGTGATGTTTTCTTTCTCTTTTTATATTCTCCTGTGCCCTTGTGTGTTCTGATGTCTCCTCCTCCCCACTTAAACAGGTAAGTTTTCACACGCACACACACGTCTATTGTTTTTATACACAACTAGTTATAAATAGCCCACTATAACCTACAGCTAACCCTAAAAGAAAGTTTATTGCATTTCTAAAATTTTGAAAACAACTTTTGTGCTGCATTTTTGTAGCGTTTATATAAATTAAGACATCCCAAAAGGCAGGTTTTGCTTAAATGTGTCAGGTTTTGCTCACTTTTAGGTGCAATTTGTCCCTAAAATATAGTACAGAGGGTACACACACACACAAGTCTTTGTTTTTAATGGCATAATATCACACGGCTTTTACTTATTTTGCAGTACACGTACTGTTCATAGTATGCTAATTTAAATCTCATGCTACCAGGAGTATTGTATCCCATAATGCAATGCAGTCTTGATCTCCTGTCTTGAAGATGGATGAATTTACCTGACATCAGCTGTGTTTTTAACATCTTTGTATTTATTATTTGATTGAACTGACAAGAATTAAGAATTTTTATTAAAAAAAAGCAAAATAGCTGTTTGTGTATGTAGCTAAGTGCATGTAATACGGTAAAACAACTAACACATTTATTTAGTGTTTTTGTGTTAATTTGCAAAGGTACACATTTTAAACAGTAATATGTGGCAGCCTTTTCACTTAAAAACAACTAAGTTGGATTTACTTATTTTTTGTGTTAAGTTAAGTTTTTGCCGTTTTTTTATTAAATTTTACTTTTTTAAAAATGTGTTATGTTTTTGCACACAGTTTTTTAAAGTAAATTTTACTTTTAAAAAATTTGTCAAGTTTTTCAACACTGTTTTTTTAGTAAATTTACTTTTTTTAAACTTTTCGCAAAAACTTCACACATTTAAAAAAAAAGTCATATTTAAAAATATAAAAAACACACATAATTTTGCAAAAACTTATCAAAAATTTTAACACAAAAAATAAGTAAATCCAACTAGTTGTTTTTAAGTGAAAAGGCTGCCACATATTACTGTTTAAAATGTGTACCTTTGCGCATTGCATGCTGTTTCACATAATGTTTTTGGCTAGTGTGCAGTGTACAGTATACTACCCAGTAAGTACATTAGTATTCAATTCCAAAAATAGCAGTCGTCTCTCACAGATACTCTTCCCACATACCGTCTCTTCCTCCACCTTGAGTTCATTCTAACCAGTGTGCCTCCAGAAAACGACGCCTTTTTATTATTTGACCTTTTTTCACCCTGTCTTTTTTTACAGCGTGTCAGAGTTCATTATTCTTGATCAGCCGACTAATGAGAATTGTAAACAACTCTAAAATTACAATAATCTCTTTTTCTCATCGATTAGCATCTTACATTCGGAGCTTCAGTTGGTTACGAGTCTTAATTCGATTTTAAATTGATTTTCCTCAAATATTAACACATCAGCTCTCGTAATCCTGAGAAAATGTCCAACTCTCACGTCCACATGAGCAAGCAACAGATGGTTCTTCACACCACTACAACAATATCTTCACCGCTTCAGTAGTTCAGACTGTCAGTACAGAGGGTCTACGAAAATAAAGTGAGACTGTGAAAGTGAGCCAAAAGGAAAGAAGAGAGAGCGATAAATAAACACACAAGTTCTTGTCCAAAGCTCTTAACAGGATTTCCTAAATGTGTTCAAACTCCCTTAAAAAGTGCCTCCTCCCGTGTTGAGTAAATGCAGGCCGTCCTGTGAGTGTGTGTGCAGTTAATATTTGTTCGGGGAGGCCCGGTGTGTGTGTTTAAGCCCTGCTGGGATGACTGGAGAGAGATGGAGGGAGCAGATAAAGAGGAGAGTGAGGCTCTAATTGTCTTAAATGGACCCGTCTCAGTTCTCAGGAGTGGGTGAATGACATATTTTTGTAGTTTTTTATCATGAGGAGGAAGGAAATGAAGGTTTTGTTTGACATTGTGTCTCACACGTGTTTCCACACGCGCTCACAAATTTAGACCTAGCGGTAAATCCGGCCATAGTTTGCTTTGTGTCATATCTAGGTTACTGTAACTTTCTCATCTTTAATTTCACATTTTCAAGCATCGGCTATCCGACGAAAAACTTTTGCCTGTACTTCGTGAAGTGACGTGAAGTGTTTTTTGTGTGTGTGTTTTGTGTGTTTCGTGACATTGCTACATGAGGTGAAATCTGATGTATCTCTCAGTTTGACCTTCTGTCAAACACACGTCTCAATGAGGAGCAGCTGTTAACAGCCTTTAATTCACGCCTCTGTAAAGATGACGGTGGTCGTTTCTCTCCTCTTCCCATGCTTCATTGCACTGATGCAACAGAATGCTAATCGGACTAAATCTAAATGAAAACTCGTTTTCTAAACTCATTTCAAAAGTCAAATGGACTTATTAGCTTGTTTGCATGAGCTCATACAAGATCTTTGTTTGCTTTCAGACCCTAGCAACAAAACTACGTAAAATTCAGGTCAAGCCCCTCAATCTCTCTCCTCCTCCTCCTCGCTTACACACTTATCTCTCTTCAGGGTCGTTGCTACGGGTTACCAGCAATGATTGAGACACACTCTTTAGCGTTTTTCCACCGTCTGATAGCAGTTTCTGAGGGCCGTCTTTGTTCTGGTTGCGTTTATCTTCAGTTGGAAATGCTGGCGAAGGATCTGTGTTCAGTGTTACGCAAAGACTGTTCAGTCTGAAAAAAACATTTATTGCTGAAATTGCATACATTAATATCTGTGAAAACTAAACCCATTTAGTACATTCCATTGCCATATTACATTCAAAATGCATTATAGGCCTAATACAAATATATAAATAAGAAACATTAATAAACCTATAAAGAATCATTTCAAAGGTAAACAACTAACTTCAGCTTATACATGATGCATTTAGTTTATCCAAATTAGTTTTAGTTTTTTTTTACTATTAAATAGTAATATATTTGTCCACATAAAAATACCGAGTTAACCGGACTTTTATTTTGGCAGGTCGTCGGAAGACGCTTATTTTTTAGTGCGTTAGCTTCACTCAGTAAAATGTTCTGAAATAAACTCTCAGAGCAACTCTGGAGATGAAGTTCATGTGTTCATGTCCTCATATAGCGCAGACGCAGACAAATTCATGAGCATCACGCGTGTAGCACAACTGTGCAGTTCATTCACTCACAGACAGACAGATGAAATGTGTAAATAACAGGATTCGGCATCCACTAGTCCGCATCTAGTTTTATGGACTCAAACAAGTATCACTCGCAAAATAGACTAAAACTAAGTAAAATAGCAGTTCACCATTTCAATAAGCTGTCACTTATTTATCAGCATGAGAAATACTTGTTAGCATGTAAACAGACTAAAATGCGTGTGTCTCACGGTGAATGCGTGAGACTTGAGAGCCCCGTAACATGTATAGAGTTTAGCGGGCTGTGCGTCAGTAATAACGGTCCGTGGGGAAACGCAGTGCTCCGTGTGTACTGTAGTTAAATGGATTAAACGAGGCTTCGAGGCAACAAAAATTGTTTTTTGTATTCGAATTACTCGAGTTACTCGAGGAATCGTTTCAGCCCTATGTGTAACCATGGCAACAGGTGGCAACAAAGTGTACCTGCAAACTCTCTAAGGATAGGACGTTTTTTACAGACCTTACATTATGTATTTAAGTATACTGTGTTGATTTAATTAAAGTTTAAGACTAAATATATAAAATACGATTTTTTTCACTTTTGAAATATGTATATATATATATTTATATAATGTATATAATAAAGTCTAAACTGTCTGTGTGTGTAAAATTTTCACCAAATTTTACAATTTCTCATATACAGTACATACTGTACATATGCGTATGTGGGAAATTGTGAATTGTTTTTTTTAAATATACACTTTTTATATACATTTTAGTTGCATATATTTGCTTACCGTATATTTGCCCTCAAAGTTAACATACATGTTCCAAAGCCACAAACATTTCAGTTTTGATTCATGGCTGCTTTGATATAGAAATGAATATTCTCTCCTCTGTAATGAATGACATCATCCCCAGAAAGAGCATCTGTACATGGCTTAAACAGTTTTTTTTTGTCAGACCTCTCTAAGTATGGGAAAGTTTGTAATGTAATTTCAGTCAGTTTTGTGAAGAAAGACACACCCATTTCCGCTTTAGGATGGTGTTTCGACAGTTTGCAAGCATTTCCAACCAAAAGCTGTACAAGTGTCCGAGTTGTACAGTACAGTATGTGCGGGTGTCTGGAAATTGCACCTAAACGTTTGAATTACCACAACGAAAGATGTTCGGAGAACTCGTGTGATATTTTTTATTTGAGGGTGCTTTGAAGTACACTAACTAAGGAGTTCAACAGAGCACACTAACCTCATAACATCCACCCTGGATATTGTTCAATTACTGAATGTGGCTGGAATTGACATGTAAGCTGATGTCCTTCTTGCAATGCTTTAGATGTGGACTTTGCTTATGGTATCCTTCCGCTTTACGAGCGGGTGTAGCCTACATAAGGGCCAGTGGAAGCGCACTTCCTAGGCGTAAATAATCTTCCTCGCGGTACGAGAAAGTAATTGTTCTTTGTAATATTCTAGACCGCGACTGATTCGCAGTTTAGATTGTTGGCTGTGCGAGCAGCAGTAAGGAGAGAGAGGTTGGTAAATGAGGAGGAAAATCCCCGCACACGCTGTTTGGCTGAGCATCAAGAAGTGTCTTTCACACGCCTCACCTTAATGAAATCATTTCTGCCTTTCATCGGATCGCTGGTAAGATCTTTACCGCGTGACGGCCCGTTAACCACCGAACTCCCTGAAAAATAAATACAATTTCCAATTCTCCGCTCGAATTTCACCTGACGGTTGACTTTTCCCCTGCCCAAATGTAAGCGCGACACGCACGTGCATTCTTCCTCTAAGCGTCCATTATTGCGTTTTGACGACAACCACCGCCCCTTCCTTTAACCGGAGCAGTCCGGCCAATTAGAGCGCGGGATGGCGTTTGTGTTTGGAGAGCGCTGTTATTGTTCATTAGGTAAAGGAGAGGAGCTTCTGCGCTAATGAGAAACGTGCCGCAGCCGAGCCGCTTGTACCAACAGGACCGCAATTCGATTAATTACAACATATTGCCTAATAATGTGTGGAGAGGCCTGAACAATCCTGATGTGCCCTTTCTTCTCTTTTTCCGTCGTTTTCCTCTCGCTCTCGCTCTGCGGTGCGCCGTGTTTGTTTGACCATGCTTTGGGGGTTGGAGCGCAGGGTTTTGAAAAAGTGTGCTGTGTGTTTTGGCAGATGGAGGGTTTACAGAAGAGAGGCCAGTGCCAGATCGCAGTGTAGAGAAAAAGTCTTTGTGTGATTTTTTGCTCTTGAGTAACTGTATTGGCTGTGTTGCGTTAGATGTTTGTTGGAATCAGAAACATACGGGATGACAATAGCATCAGGTGTGAAAAGGGACCGATGGTTCCCCAGGTATCTGCTCCACCCGTCTCCTTTCATAGACCCTCATCATGGCTCTCCAAACGCTAATTAGGTCGCTCTCAAAGGACGCGAACCGGTGGCTTTTTCTAGGGACGCGGTGCTTTGCTTGGCAACCGCATGTCTTGTAAACACACAGAGGGAACCGCAATGTCACAATGACATATCGTAGGCCTGTATTTCCTCTCTATTTTGAGTCGCTGAGATCCATCACCGTATTACTGTATCGGTACAAGGCGCGCATAGACTCAATGAGTTATGCTTTCTTAAATATGGATTCTTCTACATGTTCAATAACTAATGTTTTCTTTTGAAGAATATGATGAGTAAAAGGACAGATTCAGCTTTGATACACTGCACTGAGATTTGTGACGTAGACAGATTTTGAGGAAAATGTCTCAGTTTGTGTTTGTAGTAGAGATACGCTTACTCCTGCTTTTTGACGGATTGAATCAAACAGACCGGCAGAGCTCATTTATGATATAAATGGAGAGGTGATTCACTTCCCCCAGAGGCAACAGTATTTAGCACCGTCACCTGGGGCAGAGAGAGAGAGAGAGAGAGAGAGAAAGCTGCCCAAATGGACCCGCCTAAACTCCACCATCCTTCATGACTGGGAATTCGGGGGTGGTAGGGAAGGGTGGAGGTGGTGGGGGCGTAAGCTGGTGCCCGGTCATGAAGGAGCTTGACCCATCGTGATGGATTGAATGTGTTTACACAGTATAAAGAGACAGTTTCCCCTGTGGCAGGGATGTGGGGGGAGAGAGAAAAAAAACGATTTGAGGAGAAAATGAGATAGAGAGAGATAGAGAGAGAGAGAGAGAGAGGGATGGATGGATAGATGGACGGACGGACAGATGGACAGACAGACAGACACATTAGTGCTAAGTGACAAAGACCAAACAAAGCGTTCATATATACATACTGTATATATAGAGAGAGAGAGAAAGAAAGAGAGAGAGAGGGAGATAGATAGATAGATAGATAGATAGATAGATAGATAGATAGATAGATAGATAGATAGATAGATAGATAGATAGATAGATAGATAGATAGATAGATAGATAGATAGATAGATAGATAGATAGATCAAACAAAGCGTTCATTTTTTGAAGTAAATGGCAGCTTCAAAGTGTCGGTTTGAAACGTTCCGTCCCCCAGCGGCGGGTGTTAGGTAGGATTAGGTCCGGGCCGCCAGTCAAGATGAATAGGCGTCTTTTTCTTAAACTAGATCTTCTTCAGCATTCCCTCATGGCAGGGCTAGATAAACCGTCTTACCGGCGTCTGATACAGAGTCCTTTGCGCCGCCCGCTTTATTTCACTCGGGTTTTCAAAGCAAACAGAGAGATAGTCTCAGCTCAGGGCACAATCGATGAAAGGGTAGAGAAAACACACGTTCACAGGTTAAACGACTAATTCGATTCCAGGCAGACATGCAAAGGTAATGATACACATTTGTATCTCATGAATAATTGTGTTTTGATTTGCTATGATTTGTGCGTTTTCACTTTGTGTCATCAAAGCTTCCGTACGTCCATTTATTTATATTTCAACGCACACAGAAAAATATTTCTGTCTCGGTCTGTTGCCAAGGTAGCAAATGACAGGTTTGGCAGTGGAGAATTTCACGTTCCCCCCCAAATGTTCAGTCCCTCTTTATTTCGACCAATCAGATGTTTCCACTACTCACCACCACAGTCTGCACGATTCAGACGGTTTTGTCCTCATACGTCAACAGCGCCACGCCCATATATACTTATTTATTATTCGATCGCATCATATATCACTCGAAGCTCAGCCGGAAATTTCATCATACTGATCAGTATAGAGACAGAATAATGTGATTTGTGAAGGCTGATCTTTTTCCCCCCTTTGAAATGAATGCACTCTTGTTCTTAATAACATAAGTAAATATTAAAGTGACCCTGAATGAAAACATCAACAGATTGTATTAAATTGTGTTGTTTAAAGGTCACGGATCATAGCGAAGTCATTCCAGAGCTCTGTTTTTTCAAAGAACGCTTTATTTTCTCGTGCGACCTCGAGTTCTCTCAAAATAAGGACTTTCCACAGTCATTGAAATGTTAAAGAGGTAAATCTGTTGAATAATTCCATCTCTAATGTGTTGTTTTCATGCTTAGCCCTTGCTCTGGGACGCAGCAAAAGTAAACGCGCTCTCAGATTAGATATTCAGCTCGCTCGCTGATCGATCTCTCCTCAGCTGTTCCACAGCGCTGCCCTGCCCTCTCAAATCCTTCCCCACATTTATTCTTCCATACTGAATTTCCTTTGTCTAATGCAGAAACAGCCCAAAAGATGAAAAATGACAGCCAGTCATTTTGGTATTATGCACAATAGCAAATGCACTAGAAATGTCTAAAACAAAATCAACACAGTTCACAGATCAGTTTCAGGTCAGCGTATTTTTTAGCTTCTCGCTAATGACTGTGTTCGTTTCTCTGTCAACCCTGAGCGTGAAATCACCGTCCGGCTCATTTGAAGCTGCTCAGCATCTCTTGTTGTAGGCCTATGTCTGTTTGCTTCACGAGCACTAAAGCTTTAAGTGCCACTAATTGACAGCCATTAGCTTTGACCTCTGTGCTTTTGTGTTTCTTCCTTGTGTTTAAGAGAACAGGACAGTCTGTCCGGATAAGCAGATGGGGTTGAGATAGCATCCTCGTCCCTTCCACTGCCTGATGGTTCAACCTTTGACCTTTTAGGTCAGGATGGATTGACTTTGTACTGAGTCCATCGTTTGGGGGAACATGTCATCGTTTAGGAAGCACACACACCCCTCAAACGGCCCGATGTCCTATGGCTATCAGCAATATGGAGGCGATTACGATTTGTCTTCTTTTGCCAGTTTTGTCGGGGAAAATGACCGGCTGACCTTTTTGAACTAATGACCCTTTACTCACCCCACCAAAAAAAAGATGTAACCCCTGTTTTATCCCCTGGGTCCCGCCCTCACCTGACAGCACCCTATATTCATTAAAAGAGTTTAATGTCATTATTATTGGATGTCTTATTTAAACGGCCACTTATACAGGGTTACCTTTGTGTGCTTTTCTTTTTACTGGTGAACTGGAAACCATAAAACAGCAGCTAATCGCTGTGTGAAACATATTTTGCATATATATGCATTAGTGAGTTTTTTCTAATAGTACAATAGAATATATTAACGGATAAGTTAATGGTATAATAATGTAACATACAGTTTATTCAGTTAGATTTGGCATCTTTAGTAAATAACAGTAATAGAAGTAAACAGATGTAATTGTAGAAAAATATAGAAAACATTGAATACACGGTTTTATTGCATTTTTCTCAATACAATGTGCTTCTACATAATATATAATACGTAGTGATATATAATAATGACATCATCAGATAAGGTGTCAGGTGTATTTCTATGACATCATCAGACGTAGTTTTATTAAGTCAACAGGTGCATTTCTATGACATCATCAGACGTAGTTTTATTAAGTCAACAGGTGTATTTCTATGAAGTCAACCAAGTTATTACTATGAATCACCGATGTAGCTTCTAAAAGCGTCAGCCATATTCAGACATCACAGACGAATAGAATCTTATAAGTCAAGGAATGTGTTTCTATACCATCATCAGGTAGTTCTCATAATATATCACGGTGTGATACTATGACATCATCAGAGTAGTTCTAAAAGTCAGGCATATATCTTTCATGACATCATCAGATAGATCTATTAATAAAGTGTTTTCTATGACAATCATCAGAGTACAGTAGTTCTATAAGTGAATAAGTGTATGTCAATGACATCATCAGAGTCATTCTGATAATGTGATCAGTTATACTATGACATCAAGTCAGAGGTAGTTCTAAAAGGGTCAGCATATTTCTATGACATCATCAGAAATAGATCTGAATTAGTAATACAGAGTTGATTTCTATGACATCATCAGAGAGACCAGATGTAGTGAAAATGTTCATTATCGAAATGTCGGTAGCATAAACAATTTGTTGGATTAGTGATAGTTATGAAACNNNTCTATGACATCATCAGAGGTAGTTCTGATAAGTGATCAGGTGTATTACTATGACATCATCAGAGGTAGTTCTAAAAGGGGTCAGGCATATTTCTATGACATCATCAGAATAGATCTGATTAGTAATAAAGTGTGTTTCTATGACATCATCAGAGGTACAGTAGTTCTGATAAGTGATAAGGTGTATGTCTATGACATCATCAGAGGTAGTTCTGATAAGTTGTCAGGTTTATTTCTATGACATCATCATCTGTGGTTCTGATGAGTTGTCAAGTGTGTTTCTATGACATCATCAGAGGTAGTTCTGATGTGATAGTTGTGTTAAGTGATTAACTTTGTTTCTATGACATCATCAGAGGTAGTTCTGATGTGATAGTTGTGTTAAGTGATTAAGTTTGTTTCTATGACATCATCAGAGGTAGTTCTGATAAGTGATCAGGTGAATTTCTGTAAAGTCTATGACATCATTAAATGTGGTTGTATTACATTAAAAGTAATGGATAATGAATCATTTTCTGTTCCTCTGAGTGAGGTCAGCTAAATCTTTATTATAATACAAAATTGTGATAATTGTGAAATTAGGATAGACCTGTTATAACTTTTGATATATTTCAACAGGATGGTCTTAGTGTTATGGTCTCACAGCTTTCCACGTGTGGTATTTTGGTTTGAGGCCCTTGTGAATGTAATCGTCCTCTGTTAGTGATGACATATAGTGAATGTATTTCACGGTGTTATATAAAAACATGAAACTGGATATATAGCTCCCAGTCTGCATGTGTGAATTGTATGTTTGCGTTTCTGTCAGTGTGTGTGCAGTGTTCCGATGAGCAGCAGAGCTCGCTGTCAGGACTCGGAGGGCCTGTATATTCAGCATATTTCAGTTTGAGGTCATGAAATAACAGAGAGGCCCTGTTAATGGGCCTGTCACCACTTCAGACCGCTGCGTGTCCGAGACTTCAAGTGTGTGCGTTCCATTACTTTTTTGCTCTCTTGAGAGTGTGTGTGTGTGTGTGTGTGTGTGTGTGTGTGTGTGTGTGTCATGTTACAAGACAGGCTTATGTCTCCCATCAGTCCGTCACCAGTACGGCTCCGGTGAAACGGTAAGTGTATCGTCCCACGGTGTAAGTCTGTCAGCACGAGGGTGGGTGATGATGACCCCCTCTTGTCTTTTTTTTTTTAAAATTTAGAGTTCATCAGAACTCCATGACCTATAAACATTCAGGGTCATTTTCAGCTGGACCCACAGGGAAATGACATCGCAAAAAGGGTCTCTTTGCGCTTCATCTGAATGTGTTTTTTGGCTCGAGTTCAGTCCAGTTCCAGTAAATCTATTGCTAATAGAGATTCTAAAAACAATAGCAATTGGCGGTTCCCAGAGGTTGATTTAGCTGAAGTGAGTCACATGTGATTCAAGAGGATTGCTGGAATTTGTAGTTTAGATAATCTGCGCTGTTACCTGAAACGATGTCATCACACCGTTTCTTTATAAAGACATCTAAATACCAAATGAAATCGAATTGAGCCTGTTTGCTTTGTTATTGTGCCTGGTTATAGAGCACGGTTGCTGTTGATGGATAAAGTCCTCTCCTTCGTTTCTCAAACATTTCTACTTTTTTATTTGTAAATGCATCACATTATGCAACTAAATCGTTCTTTAAGAGCAATCAAATACTTTACAGTTAATAACTAGGACTTTAATGTGTGAGCACGATGTCATTGACAGAGTATTTAGATGGACTATAAGGGGGCTTGTGTTGTGCGTGTATGCGTGCGCACGTGTTCTGGAGGAGGTCGGGCCCCTGAGGCCCCAGGGTTCTTTATGTGCAGACAGCATGCTGCAGAGATGTCTATAGCGCTCCGCTGTGCTATCTCACTCAGCACAGACGTTATTGCTGGGATTACCCAGCTTGACATGGCAGGCCGTCTCTGATCAACTGGCCATTCAAACACACCAGCACACACACATAAAGTACAGCGTCTCACTGCTCAGATTCATGCCGTCTGTTGTAGTAGACTATATTTGCTTTGACGAACTACAGCGACCTTAAAGAATAATGGAAATGAAAATGTCAGTGCATTAAACAACAAAATAAGGAACCATGCGGAAACGGCAAACAAATGATTTTGGACCTTTTCTCAGAACAAACTTTTTTACTTTTTCGACCAACTGGTCTCAAGGTCATTTTAGCGAATGTATGAAGTCAGTTCACCGAAGGTTCACACAGGTGTCCCAGCAGGTGTACAAATCTCCAAATACTTCGTTTCAAACTCTTTGTCTTATATCCAATGGTACGATGATCATTTTGTGCTATTCTTCATGAAAGTAAATGACACTTGACTATGCTCCTTTTTAAAAATGTCCAGTGGTGTCCTAATATTTTTTGGGGGGGCGCTATGCATTTGTAGGGTATGTTTATATTTCTAGTCTTCATTGTCAATTGTAATTTACGTTTAAAATATGGACGTTTATTCATGTTTTATATAGGCCTGTTACAGCACTGGATCACAGCGATGTTGTTAACGCCAACTATTTCATATGAACCGTAAAATGACTCAAATGCAGGAGAGAGATGTTTATGATGTCCTCTCTCTCTCTCTCTCTCTCTCCCTTTTCTTTTCTATCTCTTCCACTCATACGCATTAGAAAGCAGTGTGTACAGCTCCCCTGCCGCCTGCTTAAACATTTAAAAGCTTTTCCTCCATCTTTTACTGTCTGTTTGTTTATATATTTATATTTTACTGGCGACCTTGATTTTCTGCCTGCTTAGAGTCTCAGCACGAAACAGCATCACACTAACCAACTTAAGTCACGAGGGCCATATAATGGAATCGAAATAATGTCGAAACAATGTGTCTTTACGTTGGTGCATCATTTTAAACATATTTGTCCAAACTGCTTCTTTTAATGTAAGAAAACCTCACCTTTTAATATCTGGCAGCTTGCTGGCACAAATAGACAATCTGTCGTTTGTCACAGAGACGGGATGTGGTGCTTTGATAGACTAATGACTCATCTGTCTTCACTATCTGATGTGCTATAAAAACACAAATGGTGTGACGATTGTCCCCACACACACACACACACACACACACGCACCTCCAGACCCCACAGGGGCATAAGGCATTGCTAAAACTTAGACGCCCCGTGCCGCCCACCCTCTGACGCACACATTGAACGATCGGTGGGTCATTTTTCAACCTGACATCAGCGGGTGCTTCACGTGAGGTGCTACAGGCTGCGGTGCCAGATGTTGACAGCTGCAAACCTAAAGGGTCGAGCGGAGAGGTGTGCCATAGAGTCCATCACCAATCTGCACGTCTGCAGTGACTCTTAAGCCAAATGAGCCTATTCATAGCATTTCTATTTGATATTTGAAAATTGAATTACCTTTGATGTAACTCACTCTGTACTAAACCATGGAAAACCGCAGATCCTAAATGCTCCATTTTGTGCCTTTATCATTCATTCTAAGCCTCCGACTTTAATTATTGGCATTTTTAATGGATACGACGACAAAATGTGATTTGATTTCGTGGGTGCTGAAAATAGCTGACGGGTTGGATGGTTGAAAGTACCATTAAGTCCTCGCCTGCCAAATATGATCTAATTAAGACCGAAGCTCATCACTGTAGCTTTCATTAGCCGGAGCTCTTCCAGCTCCCCTTGTAATGTGAATAACACAGAGAAATCTCATCCTGGACGATTTTGTTTCTCTTCTGATTGATATTTAATTAAAAATATATTGCTTTATTTAGTAATCTGTCATATTTTCCCTGTGAAAGCTGCGGCAGATGTTGAAGACATCTGGGAGTTGTTAGCATTTGTACCGCTAGCGTTCGTAACATCAGACAAAGAGACCTTTTGTTATCTGTGGATTAATATTCATTGTCAAGTCAATGCATCATTCAAAGAACACAATCTCTTCTCTGGTTATTCGCTACACTGTTTATGTTGGTGTCAATCGAGAACCTCGTGCGGTAAACAAAATAGATTTGCTGTTCATATAAATATTTATATTAAATATAGATTCGTTTGCATTTACATGCATGCGTTTGTCAGATGCTTTTATCCAAAGTGACTTTGTGTGTTCCATGGGAATCAAACCCTTGATCTTTGTGCAATGCAATCGAAGTTTAGATACATGTTTTCAAAAAATCAAGATATACTTTCTCGAGTTATTAGTTTGAGCATCATCCCGTTCAAAATTGAGACATTTGAGTCACAGTTCAGCACGTGAACGCGCGTTGACAGATATCTGCAATCCATCGAGCTCCATCCGGACCGGCTCTCGAACCCCTGTCGAGTGTTTAAGTGACTTAATACCTCTGAATCCTGTTTGATTTCATTAGTGTTAGTGAGGAGGGTTTTATATCATACATAATGGAAGGCAGTGGACGGGAGACAGACAGCGGGGAAGATTAGAAGGCGCTCTAATTGCGGTGTGCTTTACACCGAGGCCGGTGTGGAGCGCGGGATCGATCGGGAGGGAGAGGTAAGAAAGGAGGAATAATCATGAGATGGAAAAGGAGAGGAAGAGATGGAGAGGTGCGGGCTCGTTACAGAACGAATGATGTATCGATCGTGTCTGACAGGCTGGCGCAGAACGCATCGACCATTTACTCGTGTGTGTGTGTGTGTGTGTGTGAGGGGATAGTTGTGTTGGAGAATTTGCAGGTCACAAGTGTCTCCACGACAACCAGGACAGGTACGATCATGAATTTATCTCTGGCATAAATGGACAGATGAAGGCCATTTTACCCACATGAAAAATACTGTACACTCTTAAAAATAAAGATGCTGTAAGGTTCTTCACAGCGATGCCATAGAAAAACATGGTTTGGTTCCCCAAAGAACCATTCAGTCACCTTTGCTTTTTTCTAGTCTGTTATAACAACATTTACATAAGATTGCATGATACTTCTTCATTAAGTAAGGTTTAAAATGGTTTTACCCACATTAAAAAGAACTGTAGAGTTTACGATAGTGTTTTTTTATTCTTACTATGGTAAATATAGAACCATACAGCCAAAAATGGTTATTCTACGGCATTGTTTAGGACTAGTGTACTGTAGTAAATTGTAGTATACTGTAGTACATTATAGTAATTATACTAGAGTACATTTATACAATAGTATTCTGTAGTATTAACTATAGTAAATTGATCAACTGTAGTACATACTGTAGCATTCTTGAATATGTACTGTAGTAATGTTCAAAAACACTATAGTTTCTTGGAATTTTACTACATTTTAATATTGTATATTGTATAGTGTAGTATACTACAGTATTTTTCATGTGAACCCCATTTTTTGAAGTATCAGTTTTGTATATGGTTTTCATGTAGATGTAGCTGGAGTGGTAGTTGATGATGTACCAGTCTATAGCAGTTAATAAATAGCTGAGATCAACTTCAAACCAGCTATCGTGTTTCAAAGCACAGCTTCTCAAGCAGTGGTATCCTTTTATCATCCAGTATCATCACTGTACTGTGGTTCACAAAACTTTATTATAAAGGAAATAAGCTTTACTTTGGCTCTTTGAAACTTCTTATTGTTATCCTACTCCGAGAGCAAATGAAGAATCTAACAGCTTGTGTTGTTCATAAATCAGTAACCTTTAGTGTCCCTTAAACACTCTACTGTATATTACAGACCAGCCAGGGATGAATCACTTCTCCTGATTGAATTAGTATGCACATCTTAGGGAGCATTAAAACCATTAGTCACTCTTAACAGGAAGCGAGAAAGAGATAGATCAAGGCAGAAAGAGAGAGCGAGCGAGAGTTATTACTGTACATAAAGAGCACAGTTTCACAGGAAGTTGAAAAACATTTGGCAAGCCTGCAGGGCCATTCACACCAAGGAAAGCAACTATAAAGATATCTACTGTATGATGATAATTACATTAGCGTCCACACCGATGGACGATAACATTATGTTTGTTTTAAGCTTGCGCACAGATATTTGAAATGAGCAAGCCCTTTCGATTCAAATGAATTTTGATTGGTTGTCAGTGCTTTATCGTTTATCAACTGGGGATGAAATGCTCCCAACCGTTATGTTGCAGTTGTAGTGTGGACTCCCTTAAATGTTATTCTCTTAAATTCTTCTATGTGCAATGCTATAGAAGAACCATTTTTAGTTCCCCAAAGAACCGTTCACTTCAAGGTTCTTTTTAAAAGAAACGTGCCAATGGTTTAAAAATGATTCTTCTATGGCATCGTGAAGCACCTTTCTTTTTTAAGAACGTAGTTACATTTATCGTCCTTAGTGTGAACGGGTCTTTATGCTCATTTATGAATGTTCCTCAATATGTTTTGACTTTGCACTCCAGAAACTCCAAATGTATATGTAAGAAGATCAAGTCAAGATTTAAACCCTTCCTTTCGAAACACACGCACGTTCATCTCGTGTCTGTGGCCACACGCTGCCTTCTGGCCGCTTAATTGATTGCCTCATGTTAATTGAAGGCAGCTCCGAGTGGGCTCTGTTAATGGAGGGTGAATCGTGTTGGCCTGACAATAAATCGTGGAGTGATCTGGCAGAAAGGCCACGGCATTGAGTGCGGCGGAGCACGCGTGTGGCTTCACCGATAGAATATTCCATTTCAACAGGAATAGACATTTTTCCATCAAGCCTTTCCGCTCCTGTAATCCCTGAAAGAAAGTCGATTGATGGAGAGGCGTCCATATAAGTGAGAGTGAGAAAGTAGTGTGAATGCACGCGGATATATTCCCTTACCTGACAAACTCTCCAGCTGTATGTTCGGATCGATGTCTGTCTCATCGCAGCGTGGCGGCATTTGCATTCATCTCAGGTAATTGCCGGCATTAATCACACCCGCGTTTACAAAACGTCCTCGGCCGTGGACTGATTATGCTAATCTCCCCGAAAGCTGTCTTTAACTGCGAATTCTTTCTGGTGACTTGAGCAATCGGATTTCAAAGCCGGCGTACTGGTTGGTTTTTTTGCAGGCGGGCTAAAACGGAACGTCCCGAGCAAACTACGTCCCCGGTGCTCAGCTCGTCTCTTATGGGAGCGTATTGATGTAAAACATGTCACAATTACCTGCTTCCCTGGCCGCCCCTGCTGAGAATACTAACGGGGATGCTGTCAGGAAGGCATCACACGGGGTCACAGGTTTCTGAGAGACTCTTTCATCTGCTTCACTCGCTTCCCCCACCGGCTCCGAAATGTCAGCGACATCTTTTCACAGACCGGACCCGTTTTATGCCATGAATTATTCAACAGAAGAACCGGGGGCTTGTTCGGGTCAGCGGCTATCAAAAGAGCCCAGGCTCTGAAAGGTAAGGCCTCTGTTTTGCCTGTTTTAGGTCTAAATCGAGCCTGAATAATAATAGCCATCTTTGAAGATTGATTAAACTTGCTTCATCGCTTCATTGACGACCGCTTCGGGGTTTTTTTGCAGTCGTGTTAAATTTCTGCCGCTGTTGGTTTTTCATAGGAAGCGTATGCCTGTGAGATGGAAACAGGCCGTGTTAAAGAGTCACGGCTGGGTTGAGGCAATCTCCAAATTTAAAGAAAGCCCCGCGCACCTCCAAGATGGATTTTTCGCTGTTGGTTCCGCCTCTACTCCAGTCAAATGGATGTCATGAAAAATCAAACTTCATATCGCCCCCTTTCTTCTCTGAGTGCAGCCATTCAAAACATTAGACAGGCTGTGAATGCAAGAAAATGGTTTTGGGAAACGGCATTGCGGAAAAAACGACTTTTCCTCCGACACAATAGACTTTTAACTTCCACCCTTTGCTGCCAGTCAGTGTTAAATTCCCCCCTCGAGGAACAAAGACTAGCTGTCACGTTTGAATTAACGTGTATTTTTTACTACATTCCCTCTTTGTGCATTGTCGTTTTCTTTCTAACTTTTCTTTTTTTAAAACAAACTGCATAGTTTTTTTTATAAGGACGTGAGAGACGGGGGTGTGTTTTAAGTTATCTGCACACAATGACTAAATATAATAAATAAATAGCGGTTTTAAACGTTGCAAACTCAGTTTGATGTTGGTGTAGTTGAAGTGAACCCGGCGGTGAAGGTTACACTCTCTCTCTGGAGGTGCGGGATACAGGCCTGGAGCTCAACAGCCTGACACTGAAACCTGCCATCAAACGAAAGATATGCAAAACAACCACACTCCTTCTTTCAAATATCTCTCTTTTTTGGGGGAGAATAGAAGGAAGACAGCAGCTCTGCTCGCTGCTGCAGAGAGATGAAGAGAGAAAGAGAGTGAGTGCCACTCGTCCGCTCCCGTGCTCTTTCATGTTTCCCACAGTAACATTTGAAGCGGAAGGAATGTGAGTCGGTTTTCCGATGTCTGCGGTCTCCCGTCTCGGAGATTGATGCGTTGAAACCGAGAGATGCCGACGTTCTGCTTGCTTTGACCAAGACTTATTAAAAACGAGACGGTTTTCTCGGCGCTGAGATTACAGAGAGACCTTCAGGAACGTGTGCACAGGGGGAACGGGTGGATGTGTTTTATCCGTTTGTCACGTTTGGTTTTTGCTCGGGTGCTCTGTGCTGAGGGTTATCTGGATATCTGTGTGCAGCAGATAACACATTGACACTAATTGGGTTGTACGGCGGCCTGCAGTCCTGCAATGGAGATTCATTACCCTGGGGAACCAGCGACCGCTCGCTCACAATTTCTCCTTTTTTCCAACGTGAACGTGTGTTTGTCTCTCTTGTCTCTTACTTATCTTTCCCAATTGGCAGCTCAAACATAAACGTTCATAAAAGTCTTGGGGAGACCAGCGAGAACAATCATGTGGTTGTTTCTTTGGGTTTTTCTATGTCAGCCTGTCAGACGTCACCCCCTGGTCGCCCCCTTTGTAAAGTTGAAACGGGCAATTTGAAATGTCATTACATCATGGCGGAATTTAAGTGACCTGGAAGCAATCTGACAACAAGGGTCACGCGCTGACCATCTTAATATGCTGTCAGACTTTGCAAGGATTGGATTTCTAGGAAAATATTAATGTAAGTCTGTGTTTTTAGTTTTGGGGGTTCATGCACAATATGGCCCCCAAATTTTGTATTATTGTATTCTATTTCAATACAATAATATTTCAGATTTCAGAATAATAATACAGTTATTATTCTATTTCTATTTTTCGTTTCTTTGCCGAAGGAGATAACGTATTTCCGAAACACGTTCTGTAGAGCAGTTTGTCCATTTAGGGCTACTGTAGAAGGGGACCCGCGGTGTATAGATAGACTAACTCATGCTAAGGTAATAAAAAAATTAAAAAATCTTGGAATGGTCATAAAAATTGCATTTTGTTTTTTTTATGTTGCGTTACCGTAAGCTATTTGACACAAATAACTCAAGTCTAAGTAGTAAAATATTATACACAAATGAACCTGTTTAAATGTTTACAATGGATTTTTCCATCCTTGCATAGCCTCTTAAACTTTGATGGCTTAAATATTGAAATATTCCAGGTTTTGTAATTCTTTGGCGTGCTTGCATGCTCATTAAAACCTTATACAACTATTACAGAAGTGCAATGTAAACAGCCATACATGCTTCAGGAGGCAACACAAAGAATTAAGAAATTGTTTGTCAACTTTTTAACAGAATATGGACATTAAAACAGTTATGGACATAACTTTATTAGCTGAACTCATGAAGGTCATTAACACTAGAAGACAATGAGGCTATGATGGACGGTAATGAGGTTCGGTAACAAACACTCCTGAGCAGATAAGGAGATGATTTTTTTCGCTCTCAGTATACTTTATAACTCTTTACAGACTTCAAGGTACTCTGACTTTTACTGTTTATAAACACACATTCCCATATCGCCCCTTTTTGAGATTTGCGCAGCGGTCTGGCATTATTGAATTACCGCTAACAGTGGGCAGATTAGTATTGACGTGAATGCTTTTTTTCAGTAGCTGATGTGAATAGTGTTCTATAGTCGGTCTCTAACCAAATTGGCTTTGCCATTTAATTAAAATGAGAAATCCAAAAAGAGGACAAATAAAGAGCATTTGAATTCAGAAGCGCTCAGCAGAAATGTACACGACTCGGCAGGAGGCTTGCGGTGGGCGGTAGCCGAACGGATGCTGGATGGAGCACATGACCTGACTCATCATATTCCTGCTGGTGTCCTGTGTTGAAACACTAGGGTAAAATTTCTCACATCAGGCTAAAGCTTTTCTGATCCAGATATTTGTCATCTCCAGCCGCAACGGTCAACTAATCGCACAGGATCAGGAAGCATTATGACCGTAGGGCATCCGGATGTAAGCGCAGAAGACTGGGGGAAGATTATCGCACAGCGATTATGTAATTTCTTTGTGTGAGGGTTATTTAGACCATTTGTCTTATGGGTCAATTTTTCGAAATTGAGATTTTTACATAATCTGAAAGCTGAATAAATAAACTTTCAATAGATGTATGAGTTGTTAAAATAGGACAATATCTGTCTGAGATACAAAGGTTTAAAACTCTTGAATCTGAGAGCACAAAACAATCTAAATATTGAGAAAATTGCCTTTGAAGTTGTTCATCAGGGGCACTGTGGCAGACCATCCACTCACAAAAATAAAGTTTTTATATATTTAAAGTAGGAAATTTACAAAATATCTTCATGGAACATGATCTTTACTTAATATCCTAATGATTTTTGGCATAAAAGAAAAATCGATCATTTTGACCCACACAATGTATTTTTGTCTTTTACTAAAAATGTTCCTGTGCTACTTAAGACTGGTTTTGTGATCCAGGGTCACATTTTATCTTGCTGTTTATGTGGGTTTTCCAGTTTCAGGACTTTCTGTCATGTGAAGTGTCGTAAACCAAGATTTATTTGAGAAACAAAATCTTGTTAATAAACACTAAAGTGAGTTTATGGTTAAAAAAGGTAATACATCTGCCAATGGGTTAGAAAAATACATTTAATTCAAGTTTCAACTTTATTCAGTAAACAGTCAATTTTTATTTTATATTTTTTATTTTGTTTATTTCATTTTGTTTATTTTAGTATATTTTCATTTGTTTATTTTAGTTTAGTCCTAATTTTTTATTTAAATTATTTTATTTTATTATTTCATCTTACTTTTATGTAATTTTTGTATTTAATTTAATTTAATTTTTATTTTTGTTAAAACATTAACAGCTGAAAGATGCTTCAAGTGATGATGAAACAAAACCTATTTGACTTTGTAGTCTGATTTATTTCCAAATACACGGTATTCAATGGGCCGACCAGGACTGGTTGTTGAAGAAGTAAACAACACAGTTTTAACTTTTACTGAACTTTTAGTGAAGAAACACTCAATCGTATGTGTAGAGTAGATACATTTGCATTGCAGATGGACAACACCTCCAGGCCCACACACATCTAAAATCTGCATTCCAGTCCTTGCTATATAGAGCTGAGGGTTCTCCCCATAACATGTAGTTTTCTTTACAAAGGCTCTGAGCGCATCTGAAGTTCGTCCCCCACTGCATTGCGGCAGCCGGCCAATTACAAGCCAGACAAACACAATTACCTCCCGCAGCCTATATGCAATTAACAGCAAGAGAAACGTACAAATGACTGTGAAAGAGGGTTGCGTGATCCGGTGAGTGTGTCTTTGTGTCTTTGTGTCGTGTACTGTTGAGCAAAACAGGCCAAGATGATTTATACCGAAAACAAGTCGGTTCTTTATAGAGACTGTGAGAAACAGCTAGAGACAGAAGGAAACATCTGTTAATGACACAGCGGGTGTGTTTTAATGCGCAGGTGTTTGTGTGTGAGATGTTTTGACATTAATCTTGCAAATAGATTTCGGTCTTTTGTTGGAATTAATTCAAAACAAGCCATTTTTGTTTTGTTGCTGGAACAATGTTGTTCTATTTTCCATCTCAACTTACCGTGTGTGTGTGTGTGTGTTTGATGAGCTAAGCTTAATGGTGCAGAGATGCTGAGTTTGCAAACAAACCGATGAATTTATTTCCAGTGTTTAGCTGTAAAGGGTTAGCGCACACACGAGCAGATGTACTCGCTCAGTTTTCTTTTCCCTGTTAGTTTGGGTCGTTGAAGCCGAAGGTCCATTAATCTTGTCCTCTGATGCAACACACACACGCAAGCACGCAACCGGCCATGACTGCAGAAAGATGCAGCAGATTTTCACATATCACATTTCCCCATCTAACTCGCTTTCTCATGCACGCGGGTTTCTTTCCATCTATTCGTGGCTCAGAATGCTGTAAAGTTCATCAGGATATCCAGTGTAATTTTCGCTCTTCCTCTCCTGTTCAGATCCATAAAACCGTCAATAAATCATTGTTAACGTCGGTGTGAGAGTTGAGCGCTGACTTTGATTCAACACCAGACCGCTGTCAGCTCTCTCTCGTTCCCACACATACTGTATACACACTGAAATACTAACGTATAGATAGATAGGTAGAGGACAGACAGACAGACAGACAGACAGAGAGAGAGAGAGAGAGATGGATGGATGGATGGAGGACAGACAGAGAGAGAGAGAGAGAGAGAGAGATGATAGATAGATAGATAGATAGATAGATAGATAGACAGACAGACAGACAGACAGACAGACAGACAGACAGACAGACAGGATAGAGAGAGAGAGAGAGAGAGAGAGAGAGAGAGAGAGAGAGAGAGAGAGAGAGAGGATAGAGAGAGAGAGAGAGAGAGAGAGAGAGAGAGAGAGAGAGAGAGAGAGA
>NC_079903.1:20370438-20377938 GCF_024868665.1 Triplophysa rosa | reverse complement strand
TAGGAGTGATTGTTTGATGCTAATGATTCAGGTACGGTCTTTGAAGGAGGGGTTTTGGGCGTTAAATTTAAGTGAATGTTGATTGGCTGTATTGTTATTGTAGTGCTATTCTCTTAAATTTAGAAAAAAATTGAAACGTGAAAGTGTTCTTGATGTCAACGGACCTTAAAGGGACACTTCACCCAAAAATGAAAATTCCATCATTGTTTACTCACCTTCAAGTGGTTCCAAATCTGCATAAATGTCTTTGTTCTGATGGATACAGAGAAATATATTTGGAAGAATACTTATAACCAAACAATTCTTGCCCCCCATTGAGTCCCATAGTAGGAAAAATTACTTTATCATTTTTTTTATTCTGTTGAACACGAAAGAAGACATTTTATAGGACACCAAACAGTTTTGGGGCACTTTTGACTACCATTCTCATTTTTTCCTACTATGCTAGTCTATGGGGGGTAAGATCTGTTTGGTTACAAGCATTCTTCCAAATATCTTTCTCTGTGTTCATCGGAACAAAGAAATTTATGCAGATTTGGAACCACTTGAAGGTGAGTAAACGATGACAGAATTTTCATTTTTGGGTGAAGTATCCCTTTAACACTGTATACTTTAACACTGTATGTGTCTTACTGTTATGTGTTTGGAGAGTTGAAATCTATTTATTGTCTTTGGTCACTATGCAAGACGGAATGTGTGTTTTAGGCCTCAAGGAGGAGAATCGTGATGATGATGCTATATCGTTATGTACGTGACTTCAGGGCTTTATTTGCAGTGTGAGGTTGAGGAGATGAGATGGGGTTTACTGGGGTCACTTGGGCTCATAAGAGATCTAATACAGCCTGCAAACAAATGAAACTGCTTTTGTTCCCACTCTGGACTGGCCAGCATTTTTACATTAGTCTTGTCTGTAACACACACGCACACACAAAGCCACGGGCACTGTTGAAAAGATGTGCTTTTCTCTCTGAGTGACACATTTACACTCTTTCATTGGAAACAGCACAGGCTATAGTGAACACTTTCGAGAGGCTCTCAAATGAAATGCTATCACTGCTTATAGCATACTAGGAAAACACTCATCTATTCACCGTTTCTCTTTTGTCCCTCACTGTCAGTATGTTGTTATGACGTGCGCTACAAGTGTGATATGCTATAGGCTAGTTCTGTACTGTAATTCTGCTGTGTCCTGACCTTCGCTGCCTTTGATGCAGACACAAACTACCAGCGCTGCAGTGTATGATGGGAAAAAAATTAACAGATTTTTATTTCCTAATTAACATATTACCCACTCAGAGATATCCTCCACATGCTGTGTGTGTTCTCACATTTTCGTCATACTGTGCAATTTCTATCAATTGGTTGTATCATTTTGATAAATAAATAAATAAATAGGTAAATATATAAAATAATGATAATATGTTCTATTGTAGTATTTTCTGTTTCATAATGTTTATATTATTAATAATTATATTATATAATATAATATTACAATAATAATAAATAAATAATATTATATATATATATATATATATATACACACACACACACGTGTTAATATATAATAATATATTTATTATTATTTTAAAATAATGTATATATTTTATTTTATCGTATTTAAAACTAATTTAAGATAAATTATCTATAATCCTAAAACAATGTTTAGCATTTCTTTACATTCTACGAATATTTGCCTTAGTCTTGAGAAGATCTTGTCACCAATGACCTCAAAATAGCTGTAAAAAACATGTTTGGGGAAATTATTCCTTACTTACAAATTATTCCGAGGCATTCATAAGCATTGTTACTGTACCTCCCCTAGCTCATTCAAAGATTTCCGGCCGTTAGTCGAACCCGAGACCACAATTGCCATCTTGTTGCAAGATTTTGTGGCTTTCCTGTGACTAACGTGCCAAAAATGTACCAACAAAAGAAAACACCCCAGAACTCTAATACCGACACTTTTTAATTGCCTTTGGCATTATCCGACTGTACCAAACATGCTAAAGTACATAGTAGCATCTGTCCTTGTTTAATGATTCTCTTGGCTTTCCTCCATCGCACCATCTCCTGTTACCCTCCTTCACTGCAAACCCTCGACTTCACTACGAAGTTTTGAAGCATTGCCAAAAAAAGTGCAAAGTTGCCAGTTTAGCCCCCAACAACCCCCTCCACCTCTACCGCCCGTCCTCCAGGAGGTGAGATGGAGAAATATTCCTCAGATTCCTTCTCCTGTAGCCTGAAGCCTGGCAGACAGATGCTGCTCTCGCTAGCATGCGGGGGAGGAACAATATATAAATATTAATCAGACGGAAGACGGAGAGTCTCATCTCTCCCAGTAAGAGACAGAAAGATATGAAGAAGGTGGAAGTCGAGGCTTTTAGGGGGATGAACATGCAATTATGCGTATTGAATATCTGCATGCGCCCCGAGGCCAGAAAAAGTCATGAAGTTTGGAAATGTTTTTCGTCTTTGTTACTTGACGACAATATATTTCTCTGTTTAAATGAATTCTGGCAACGCGTTTTGTTTTACCGTATTGAAACTTATGTTAGAAGCACAAAGCAGATTTGACTGGATTTAAACGTGAAGACGAAACCCAATAAATCTGTGGTCTAAGGATTCATTTCTTTTGCTCATACGCTGATGGAGGCCATTTCCATCAATTTGAGTATTTTAAATGACTTTTCCCGTTATGTAAAACAGGCACATTTGTTTCCTCACTGGTAGTCCCATTTCATTTTTACTACCGTGTTGCTTCCTCAAGATTTGACATAAAATTAAATGCGCAACCTCCACACATTCATACCTGCCTATATGATTATTATGTATATAGAAAACGTCATGCAGGGTCCCACCACGAAATCTGTGTACAAAGAGCTATTATGTTTTCGCTTTTAAAGCATTATCTGTAAGTCTAAATCAAAACAGAAGCATTATTCTCTATTAACACATGACCGGCTGACAAATCCCTCTTTTTATCTCGCATAACAGGTCGACGCAAAGGTATAATTACCCAACTTGTTTATTAATAAAACTGTGGTAATAAATGTGAAAATGTGGCATACAGGTGTGTGTTCATTAATCCGCTGGAGTTATTTATCGCTGACAATTAGGCGACCTCTTGTATGTTTTTCGTTGTTGTGTTTATTGCTACTTTAGTTATAGCCAGGGGCGTAGATAGCAGGATGAAAGGGTGAGCATGGGTGATTAGTTGGCGCAGATTTACTCGCCCACCCACCGACACTGTATGAGTGACAGAGAGCTGGAGGGCATAATCTCTCTCTCTCTCTCTCTCTCTTGCTCGATAGGGAACCCCTATTAAATCCAATTAAGTATTTCTCATAGTCACCCCATCAAATCAAACACACCCTCTTTCATACGGATGCCATCACGCACGGTATGATTTATTGCGTGTTATTGATGTGACCTTAAACACTTAACTTTCAGTCAGGTGTCCCCGCACGTGTTAAATGCGAGCGCACCTTCGAGCGCAGCCGAGAATTTGACGTCTGATTAAATGACATCTGTTTCAGCACGAGAGCTATTATTTGTGCCCTAGGGACTGCAAGCATGGCTACATTTGCAAATGGTTTAGGAATAAGCTCATCTGCATCTCTTTTTCTATCTCTTTCAGTGTTACGGGATGATTTCAGACAGAACCCGACAGACGTGGTGGTCGCCGCCGGGGAGCCGGCCATCTTGGAATGCGTCCCACCTCGTGGCCACCCGGAGCCCACCATCTACTGGAAGAAAGACAAAGTCAGAATTGAAGAAAAGGATGAGAGGATAAAGGTGAGAAGAGGATACAAAAACATTACAAGCGGATTTAGCGGAGATGTTTGTGTACCAGTAAATAAAAATAGTAGAGATGCTCCTTTACAAAATGTCTCCACTGAGGCCAATAGCAGATTATTCAGAGTGATATCTGTCGATGTCGATACCGATAGTATGATGGTTTAATAACTCACATTAACTAAATTCTTAAGATGAAATAATATTAAATCTATGTAATATTCAATTGAATATTCTGGCCGACCCCGATTATTGGCCGATATATCGCTGCATCTCTAAAATATAGTTTTAGTAATGGAAATTTCATGACGTTTGAGTTGTTTGTAATGTTGTTCTTCAGATCCGCGGAGGTAAGCTGATGATTTCCAACACGAGGAAAAGCGACGCTGGCATCTACATCTGCGTTGGCACCAACATGGTCGGCGAGAGAGACAGCGAGACGGCTCAGGTCACCGTGTTTGGTACGTGCCAACTTCTCTTTTTTACCATCCTTGTCGTGATTCTTAGATATTTCCCAACATCCTAAAAACAAAACAGTAAAAATAAAAAATGGTTGGGTCATGTTCTATAAATGTTTACGTTCATTGGACATTCATCGGGATGTTTTTTTCCATAGTGAGAGAACGTGTCATTCTTAATTCCCCTATTTATGCTTGTGTATTCACGTTAGTCGTAAAACGTGCCGGGACACACAAGTTTATCATTCTCTTACATAATAACGCAAACCTTTTTGTGGTTTGTTGTTCCATCTCAGCGTGAGTCAACACTGAGTCATTCTCTGTACTCCTAATGTCCTTTTCCCATCTGTGTATCTTCCAGAGAGGCCCACGTTTCTGCGGCGTCCCATAAACCAGGTGGTTCTTGAGGAAGAGGCGGTGGAATTTCGCTGTCAGGTGCAGGGAGACCCGCCGCCTTCAGTGCGCTGGAAAAAAGACGAAATTGACATCTCCCGTGGGAGGTGAGACGGGGGACACGCTGGGGTAGACGTCTGCCAATCTAAAGCGTTATTTCAAATCTCTACTCCTATAGCCACAAAAGCCACCTGTGATGGAAGCGTTGAGCTCCACACTGGGCCCCATTTACAGAAACACAGGAGCTCTGTCGTGGGGCCCACCTGCTGATAATTTAAGCCGGAGCTGCGCGACGGGCCTCAGCGGTTGGTGTTTTTTCGCTCCGTGCTGAGGCCCTGAGGTAGGAACAGATGAGACTGCAGGTGGACCGGTGCAAGTGAGGTCCTGGCAGGAGAAAAAAGAAGTTACGCACCCTCAGGACTTCTTTATAGAGACAGCGAGAGGGACCGCTTTCAGGCACTACAAAAAAAGATCTAGTCGTGTACCAGATACATGTGTCAAAAGCAATAAAATTAGGATCGATTACCTCGAAAGAGAGACGAGATAAGACAGAAAGGAAGGACACCGGTTTGTCAATCTATTGTTCCTGGTCAATGTTGCATTGTGGTGTCACCAAGTTATCTGCACGTTCACATAAAAGTTCTTCAAAGAATAGCAACAAAGAATACATTTCCAAAAGCCATACTTTGAAAGTGTGTTTTTGATAAAAAGTCTTATGGGGGTTTTTGAGAAAGCTGCAGTCAAAGCAGCTTCAAAGGCAGACAGCTCCAAACGTGCCCGTGTGTGCGTGAATGTCCTCACCTGACAGGTAAGAATGCAGGCAACGGCTGGATTTTGAGTGCTATCATGCCTTGTTTGTGTGTTTGATATGATACGGGTCACCAGTCCACGTGCTCTTACAAGCACACACAGACAGAATAAACAACACGGCTGTGTCATATCTAGCCAGATTTCAGAACTGAGAGTTCTTCTAACAACATCTATATTTGTGTTGTTGTCAGATTGACGTAAGATTGGCGTCATCCATCACAATCACATTCTGTCCTGCAGCGCACACTTGACAAACGTAACAAAGATTAGGATGTAATTACATTACCAAGTCACTTTCGGCAGATCGCGAATGTCGTCGGCAAAGGTTTCGCTCCTTTCCGCGCCGAGTTTTCTTGCTTTATTAGTTTTGTAGGGAACAATAAGACAAATCTACATTATTCAACTGTCAGCTGAATAATTAATTAATTCGGCAAGTACAATCAGTGTATCTGTCAGGTAATAATTCAACGCTCTTCGCTTTTCTTTCCGAGCGGCATATCAAAAAAAAATTAATTAGGTTTTGAGAAAGAAACGCAGACAATCTAACATTTAAATAACTCACGGCCGTGCGGCACATAATTACCAGAAGACCCAGACTAGACGAAACACGTGTCTCGTGGTCGTATTTTATTTGCTGTCTTTGAAGAAGCTGATTATTTTAATTTTGACATTCTGGGCTGTCGTGCGAAGTCACTTGTTTTCTCGTGGACTCGTCCTCTCGCACACGATTATGCAGATGTCTGATCTCTGAGAGCATGCACATTTTGTAGATAAAGGGCGAGCAACCAGTTGACCTTCAGCTTAGGCAGTCATAAGAAACATACAGTCAGACAGAAAGTGTATGATCTGTAATGAAGGAACATATTTACCCATCATACAGCGCTTTATTGGCATTTAAAAGAAAGACAACTTTTGGAGAAGACATACTGTAGACAAGAAAGTATAAAACTCTAAAACCACATTTTTATGAAGTAAAGGTTTAAATGTTTCTGAAGATAAATGTGAGGCCGCGCTAACATGCAGAAAGCATGTTAGTGTACGTTAATTGTACGGCATAAATGTGGTGAAAAGTTTTTAACTTTGTTTAAACAAAATATACTGTTTAAAAGTGCTTCTCAATTACAAGAAAGAAAGAAAGAATCTTAGCAAAGATTGCAAAATTCATAATAATACTCTTAAAGCCACAATATGGAATATTTGGATCGCTAGATGGCGCACTTTTGAAACAACAACAAAAGGCGAAGCTAAATGACGTTATGTAGGAGAGTGGAATTATGGGACATGTCGTTTTCACCATCCAGAGGCGTATTGAGATCGCCCATCATGTTCACGGACGAGGTAATGAATTAATAGTTTTTTATGTCATCGTAATGAATTAGCTTGCAAGAAACGTGGAATGTAATGCTACGTTAGCCCGCGACTGATATTGGACTTTGTCCATTGATTTGGTAGCGTAATGCTACACAGTTTTACCTGTTTAAAACAGTCATACAGTCGTCGTTTTTAAAAGTAAATTGGAACGAACCCACAGTATTTACAAGTAACGTTATTGGCTACATATTTTTGTGTGACATTTACTGTATTTCATAGGGTAACTGGATTCATAACTATTCATATAATCTGTGCATGAGTATTTCGTGTACAATAACATTTTATTTGCTCCGTTTAGAAAACGCCACGAAGATATTGATCCTTGTTTTATTTCTTCGTTTGTCCATAAGCCTGCTTGCCTCATTTGGCCTACGTTTACACTTTTTTGGGTTTCCTTTACTCGCCAAAGAGTAATCGTGATCCATAATAACAGAACAACAGATGCTGTGTCCCAGATGCTGTATAACCACTTCCGCATTTGCGTGTTGTCGTAGTTTCTACAACCGGAAACTGAGGGTAGTGCGGAGCAGCGGATATTAAGTCACTGATATGCGACAAATACAAGGGAGACAAGGGACGGGCCATTATTTTAAATAGGAATTTCTCTGGATTTGCACATTCTTGGGAACATTTGGGATAATGTAAGTACACAACTGCATGAAATATATCACAT
>NC_079903.1:20194153-20369732 GCF_024868665.1 Triplophysa rosa | reverse complement strand
CTCTCTCTCTCTCTCTCTCTCTCTCTCTCTCTCTCTCTCTCTCTCTCTCTCTCTCTCTCTCTCTCTCTCTGGACTGTATCGACTTTTTAGCATCTGCACTCTGTCAGATCTCTCAGTCAAAATCCTCCATTTTGATTTAAACGATAAAAGCAGTATTCACAAATCTGACTTTCACGTGAACCTGGACTTTGTGACCTTACACACATGATCAAAGCATGTGTAGCTGTGTGCTGTGACCAGCATGAAGTTAGTAGTCAACGTAATTGAATGCCATTTTTTGAAATGCTGTCCCAGTTCTGTCAAGAATGAGCCAAAACTGTCGGTCAAAACTGTGAAGGAATTTTTAGGTCATATTTTTTTCTCAAAATCAAGAGAAGATCAATAATTAGAATTAAATACACGAAGCCTGTTTAAAGGACCATTAAGATTCTTTGCATTGCAACATTATTTTCATGACAATTACGCAAACTCTGTTTCCTAAATCGCAGATGTCAACAGGAATGCAAATGCTTTAAAAAAGTAGGATTATTTATTTCACATTACAACAATAAAAAATTGTGGAAAATGTGCGCAAAAAATGTGCTTAATTGTCAAATAAATAATGTCACATATAATATATAAACAATATAAAATAAGTTATGTTATAACCAAACCAAATCTGACCCCCAGTTAACTTCCGGTTTGTGTTTAGCTAGTGTCTAATAAAATAACTATTTATATTTTATTTAATTTATGTTATAATTAGTTTGTATTATTATTGTACTGTATAATAAATACATTTTGTTATATGTTCATTTTATTAAAAAACAATTTGTTGAATGGGTCCTGTAGTTCGGTCGCATTTAAACAAACTGTATGGTACATTGATTGACATATAGCGGTTGAGCTGGGTATCGCAGTCTAAATTCAAATGATCGGAGAGACAAATTTGGCCCAGTAACGGTTCTCAGTTTCGTTTGATTGTTATCAGAAATAATCTACGGGCACTCTATTGTTTGTGAATGTGTACCGGAAGTTAAGTTGGGGTCACAAAAACATTAACATTTGTTTATGTTGTTAAGATGAAACCGCCTATGAATGATCATTATTTTCCTCTTGTTTTGTGATGAAAAGCAACTAATTCAAAGCTACTTATTAACAAAGCATTTATTTTAAGAAGAATATCAATTTGGGGATTTGATTGCATCCTTCCTCATACTGTTAAATAGCAGAGCAGATGTGAGAATGGTGATGATTATTTGGTAGTCAGTGTCAAGAATCAGCCTGTCTCTGAGCCCTGCTTTCTGCGGAAGGGCAGATCTGAGGTGACAGACAGCAGACAGTGTGTTGTCTAGCTGTCAGACGAATACTGCCATGACACAAGGCGCTCTCACACGCACACACACACATATACACACACACAAGAATTCCCAATTATAGCAGCATACTACAAAGACGACCAACCCGCAAGGCCTGTCAACTTCTCAACCTCACTTTCACCTCACACACACATACAGAGCTCATCACCTTTGGCTGTCAGTTTCCAGGACATACTCCTGAAGTACCTGGAGATGCCAGAGAGGTGCAGATCAATAAGGCTGGATCTCAAATCCCTATCTGCACAGTCTGACCTGGAAACGGCCTGCTTTTCTGATTAGCTCACAAATACGCCCACTTCCCTCTGTCTCACACACACACAAACACGCGCATCGGACGCCTCATAAATATTGAAAGCATCTGCGGTTCTGGTTGAAAGCTTCCTCGCTCTATATAGAGTGTGTGTCATTGTTGAATAATTGATCTTTCGCTGTCAGTAATGAAAAAATGCAATGTTTCTGTGTCTAAATATACTAGATTTTTCTCGTCCGGTAGTCTATATGACACACTGTCAGTTTAAATGGACTCACCTTAGCTACACATTTAGAGTGTAGCTGGTGGTAGTTAAGTAGATGTATATATTTGTATATATTATATATAATGCCATGTTCCTTGCTGAAAAAGATAATAGAGTCCTGCTCAAAACACAATAGAAACTGTAATAGATATACCCTGCTGAAAAGAACAATAGAACCCCAACAGAAACCATTACAGAAATTCTAATGGTTTACAATAAAATACCATTATGAACCATTAGCTTTTTCCATTAAAACCATTACAAAATGCCTTTTTGTAGTGTGTTTTGGGCATTATTCCAGTAGGATTTAACATCCCACCAATAGAATCCATCACATACCAGTAGAACCATTACAGTTTCCATTTAAACCAATACAAATCGCCTTTTTGTAGTGTGTTTTGGGCATTATTCCAATAGGATTTAACATCCCACCAATAGGATCCATCACACACCAGTAGACACCATTATATTTTACATTAAAACCAATACAAGTCCCATTATAACCATTTAAACCATTACAACTTCTTTAGTGGTTTCTATTGTTTTTTTCAGCAGGGACCTTGCTGATAAAAACAATAGAAACCATTAAAGAAGTTGTAATGGTTTTAAAGGGATTTGTATTGGTTTTAATGGAAACCATAATGGTGTCTACTGGTATGTGATGGATTCTATAGATGGGATATTAAATGCTACTGGAATAATGCCCAAAAAACACTACAAAAAGAAATTTGTAATGGTTTTAATGGAAAAAGCTGTTGGTTCATAATGGTATTTTAATGGAAACCATTAGAATTTCTGTGATGGTTTCTATGTTTTTTCAGCAGGGGTATTGTGTATTATATGATATTATTTAAGCGCATACTGCATGTTATTTATGTTACATAGCAGTGTTCATTTATTGTTTATCTTCTAAAGGAAGGATGACATTTTGATCTTTTATATTATTATTAAACAATAAAAAATGCAATAAAAAAGCATTAGGACGCTTAAGGATGAGATATGCTTAGAATATACAAATATGTAAACTAAATATGAACTTCCGTTTCTTTGTGTTTCAGGTACGATATTAAATACGATAAAGATGACTATGTGCTGAGGATAAAGAAGGCCACAGCGAGTGATGAAGGAACCTTCACCTGTATAGCGGAGAACCGAGTGGGCAAAACAGAGGCGTCCGCCACCCTCACGGTCAGAGGTCAGTCAACATCTGAGACCACCACACTGCTTAGATCTCCTATAGGGGGGTTTGGTTGTGGTTAGAAATGTAAACACCTGTCATCGGAATATTCAAGAAACTAATGCAATCCTTCTAATGTTGTTGTTCACATCATTGTTTTCTTCCTTCCAAAAATGTCTCCCATGTTTTATATCTCCAATTTAGATTTAGTAATGTTTCACTTATTTGTCCTTTAAAAACAAAACCAAACAGTGATTTTGTGCTGATCTGGGTTATTTGACTCTATTGTAAAGCCTTCCCTTTACTTGAAATCGATAGCGGTGTAATGTATTTGCTGTAGTCTTCCCAACTAAAAGACTGAGATAACCTCCTGATGTGCTGCAAATGAACTCCTGAAGTGTAATTTAGGTGTGGGGGGATCTTGCCCTTATTATTTACACCCCCTACAATGGAAGTTACCCCCCCCCCCCCACATACACACTATCTCCACCGTGGCTCCCGAGCCAAACCAGTGAAACCATTTCACAGTTTAGTGGTGCAGACCGACCTCGAAAAGCCCCACCTGGGTGGGCAAGGTTAATAAAAAACGTTTTTTCCCACCGTAATCTCACTCTCTCTCCCCTTCCACCTCTTCTCTATCTCCCTTCTCTCTTCACCACATTAAATCAAACTGCTTAGATGCTCGAGCAGGAGGGCTTTAGTACCTCACGGGGGGTTTGTGGCCTTCTAGAGGGGGCCAGAACTGTCGATGGGGACCGTCATCAATTTTCAGCCCTTTTGAAAGCTGGATTTACAGGGTGTGTGTGGAGATGGCGAGTGCTGGGATTTTACGTTACGGGAGAGAGATAGAGAAGAAGAAAACAGCACTCCAAATGTGAATGCTCCCTCTTAATGTCAATATAGCATCAACCCGCTTGACAGCTGCACTACTGCATTAAATATGAACTCTTCTTCTCTTTGTCAGCTTGTTTCTCTCTCTCTCTCTCTCTCTCTCTCTCTCTCTCTCTCTCTCTCTCTGTTGACCATTTCTTCTATATCGTCCACATTCTGTCTTGCTGGTTCAGCTTCCTCACAGGGAGATGTGTATCTAGACCTCATTAATGCAGGTGAAGCTGATCTCACAGCACAGTGCCTATTTGTTTCTCATGGACGAGCCCCCCATTTTAATGACTTCATATAAAAATGCTCCAGACAGGCTTGTTTTTTTACTCCGCTGTCCTGAAAATCATACACACGCAATGATACATTTTCCATTGTTTTGCCACCAGGTGGTGCTAGTCCAGATTAATGTTGTTTGGGACGGTGAAATTAAAATCAGTGAAAATAAAAATCACATCTCTGCTGTGGTATCGGTTTCCACCCCGGACACCGTGATGAAATGATGTGCCCACATTATCATTGTTCATTCTGAATTTGATTTGTTTGGTTCTTACTTCTTTTTCCTTGTTTTGTTCATCCTGTTTGTGTGTCTGTCTTTTCTTCATTTTTTGGTTACCTCACTCCACCCTTGTGTCTTCAGCTCGCCCTGTCGGTAAGTACCCATCACGATCACTCCTCCATAACGCACGTGATCCCCCTTTCTCTCTCTCTCTCTCTCTCTGATCCTGCAACACATGCACACACGCTGCTGCAGCTCAAGTCTTGAACTAACCCTGTTTTAATAACAGCTTCAGTTTTGTCCTTCCTATCTTGACGTAGCTCTTAACTAAGATAACATTAGGTTCGTTTTTTATCCCTTACTAACATGTGGATGAGCTAGTTTTAAAGAGATCCTTAAAGGGACGGTTCGACGTAGAATGCAAATTCTGTCATCTTGTCATTTCAAATCTGTAAGGCTTTCTTTTTTTCGCAGAACACAAAGAAAGATCATTTGAAGAACATTGGGAACTGAACAATGGCGGTACCCGCTCACTTCTATTGTTTGGACACAAAACCAATGCAAGTCAATGGGTACCGCCGTTGTTCGGTAACCAACATTCTTAAAAATATCTTCTTTTGTGTTCTGCTGAAGAAATAAATTCATACAGGTTTGAATTGACAAGAGGGTGAGTAAATGATGACAGAATTTTCATTTTAGGGTGAACTTTCCCTTTAACAGGTGTGTGTTCTTATTTGTTGAATGGATAAAATAGATCTTCTTAACACAGAGCCATCTGTACAGCCCAAAAATTAGCAACAGTGAGAATTTAAGATTCCATTTTTTATATATTTTGGTTAGTCGGTGTGTTTATTTGTTCCGAGAGGGTCTTTAGTAATCTCAGTTTTCTTTTGTCTACGTGTGAATATGTGTGAATTCCTGTTCCGTGTGTGTTCACGTCTAGTTCTCAAAAGTCTGTTTAGTCTTACCAGCACAGGACAGATGTGATCCATCATGAATTAAATATGCAAACAGATGAACCATTCGGTTCTTATAGAGCTGTATTCTCCCACCAGTTTCACAATGAAAGTGCAAAGTGTGTGCGTATTAACACAGGGTTTTTCAAGCTTAATAATGCAAGGGACTCTCTAAATTGGTGAATCTTTTTTTAAGGACCCCCTTCCTAAAATACATATCCATCTATATTTACTGTATATTTTATTGTTTAAAAATGCTGACATATTAACACAATAATTAATTTGCTAAAATAAGCGTAGGCTAATGTTGGATGTATAAATCTAAACAGAAATCATTTTTCTTTTGTCATTTTCATTACATCTTTGCTTGAAATAAAGGAAACTGTAATGAGAAAAACTCACTTTTAAGATAAAAAATAAACGGAAAGTGGAAAGTATGCATGTAGCAAAAAAGAAGAAACAAACACTTCAAAATTAATATGAAACTTCAGTAGACTTTTACGTTTTTTGCATTGTCATTTTATTAGTCTGAGTTTTTCTGGGGACCCCCTAGAACCTTCTGGAGGCCCCCCTGGGGATCCCCCAACCCCAGTTTGAAAACCCCTGTGTTAACACACATGCGCGCATAAAAACTCAGAGAATACACCAAGGATACAAAGAAACCTTTGTTCTTCTTTATAGACTCTTGTGGGACATATAAGTTTGGGCATGTGTGTGTTCCTCTACTGGACGATGATGTTGCACTTCCAACTCTTTAAACATTCACTGTGAGTGAGTGGCGTGTGTAAACGTCCATCTTTTGTGCCCACTTGCCCTGGTGCAGAAAAGCTCCAAAGCAGAACGAAACGGGGCCAAACTGTGATTTAAAGCTTTTGTGTGATGCCCAAACCCGCAGAAGTGCCCAGATTGGGACGGCTGTAAATCTGCCACCATCTGTAACGTGGCCGAATGTGTCAGACTTAGTCAAGAACTGCCTCACAAAAGCGGGATCAGCCACATAAATCGCAAACACTTGCCGACTTTTCATTTGCCAGCTGCACGGACAGTAGAGAGGCTCATTTAGGGATCAAAATGGAGGGAAGAGTGGTTTTTTTGTGTGTTTGACCCTTTTGTTTCTGTATAAAGGCGTGTCATGAATAGCGGTTCCCCGCTAAGAGAACTCACTGCTGAAGTCTTGAATCTAGATTTATTACACAGCCGTCAGCATAAAACTAACACACAGCGTTATGTTCCATTTTCACGGTAGTTGATGTTCTTGCTCTGAAATCTTGACTAACTGTGAACCTCAAGATGGAGAGAGATACATTTTTTAACGTTAGTATGTTCTGTGTAGGTTTTTTTGGGGTTGAAATGATTGATTGTAGGTTCGGATTTCGGAGTTTCTGGCGGCAAATCTATCTTTTATTTAGGTCAGCTAAAACATTTATTTCACGGCCGAGACCTCTGCTTCATCTTTGAAACCCACCAACTGTAAAGCCCCGGTGTTCGACAACAGCGTTTTATCTCGCAAGCGCCAGCTGTCATTTTTTGCCTTTCAAGACTCAAAGCAACTTTTTCTTAAGTAGACTTGTGCCCTAACCTTCTCATTAAGTAGAAAGTAGTTGTGACTCAGTGTCACGGGGAAAGTTTGGTGCCGTCTTCCAGAATTGTGATGTCATTTTAAGGTCATCCTGGATGGGAAGATGGTACTTTTTAATTGGTTTATTTGAATTCGCTGTGCAGGAACGTTGGCCGGGTTTCCGTGCCGGGTGAGTTGAGAGGTTAAAAATACAAATCTCGTTCGGTGAGAACTTGGCCCGAGTCGGCACATTTAATACAGAATGACGACCATTAAAATGCAAGCATCTCCAGCTTGTGGCCTTTGGTTGTTGCTACGTTTACAATGCGATAATGATGTTAAATAGTGAGTTGTGGTAGTTCAGCAGGGACAGGTTGAAAAATCCACATTTCGCGTCTCCTCTAAGTGTGTCCCAACTGGAATGACCCTCCCTTCCCTCCAATGTCGTGACCGCAGCACGGCCGTGCCCGAAATCTGCCCGTCATTCATTCAGTTCCGCCCATCATGGCCCCGTCTGGATGAATGGCTCCCTGTTGTTGCTGTTCGTGTCCCCTCACTGTTTGTGGTCAAAGCAAACAGAGATTGTGAACCCGAGATTGTCGGATGCTGTCGGAAACAGGCTGATGCATGGAAGTGTGACTCAGTGACCCCGGCAGTCGATGCCTGCGGATGCCTGACGTTCCACCGATTGGTGTGCATTGCGTGTTGGTTTGCCCGTTGATGTGATTTATAACGTTTGTGTCTCCGGTTCTTGATCCAGCCCCACCCCAGTTTGTGGTCAGGCCACGGGACCAGATCGTGGCACAGGGGCGCACGTCCACTTTCCCATGTGAGACCAAAGGGAACCCGCAGCCGGCCGTCTTCTGGCAAAAAGAGGGGAGTCAGGTAAGAAACTCGCTATTTTTGACGGGAAGCAACACCACATCACACAGACGTTTGAAGATGTGTATGATGGAAATGATTGTATTCAACGTACAAGAAATATGTATGATTTGTAGTTCCCAACCATGAGAGTGCTTTAATACTTTCTGTAGTACATTATTTAAGCATCTCTCCAATGTGTGTGTAATGACCATACAATTTTAATGAGCTCATATTAATTAGGCAATTTATGTATGTTGAACATTCATTTGTCACATTGCTTGACTACTTAAATGAACTGTAAGTAGCTAAAAAGTGATTAAATAAAAATTAAAATAAAAAAATATATATATATATCAAAATAAAATCTCTCTTGTGATGGTGGTGTTGAAATACACATTTCACAGCTAATATGAACGCAATACGGATCTCACTCTAGAGCCTTTTCCCCCCCCGTTCTCTCTTAAGTGAGATATGAAGGTATTTGTTGAAAGGCAAAATGAAAGCAGTTATTGAGTCATTAGCGCAGACAGAAGCCTCTCAGTCACACTCGAGGATAATGGACCCGGCATCCATCATGTGTGAGAGGCTAATTAAAAGAAAAAGAGCCAGAGAAAGAAAGAGAAAAATATCATTTGGAGTATAATTTGAAGCATTAAAGTCATTACGTGTAATTGAATTCGCCTAATGCCTTTGGTTTTTTTGCCGGTCAGCTATGAGGATTTGGAAATGAAAAGAAAGAGTGAGAAAATGAAAGGAAGGGTCGGAGAGACCTCAAGGATATAAAACCCAGGGTAAATGTTGAGGGCGGCCATTAATGAACCCGGCGCGTTATCTCGCGTAATTAGCGAAAGCCACCGCTGGTGGTGCATGAGCGCTGAATCACCTTGCCACCTCCTTTCCACCAACAGATTTCATTTCCAACCCCGTCAGATGAAGTGAGTAAACAACGATGCCCGGAGCAATTACCAGAGTCGTTTAGACACAATGGATGCTTACACACAGTGTACTGGTTAGAAAGCGCTTTATCCCGAGCAATTTTGCATATTAAAGTCGAGCTTTTGGAAGACGTTGACAACACTTTAATCATTTTCCTTATCTAATGTAAGAATGCCATCCCCGGAGTGCGTCTATTCAAAGAGACGACTGCTCCGTATGAACAATTCCAGTAACCAATTTCCTCAGAAACGATAATCTTCGCACTTTTCTCTTTTCTTCTCCGTTTGTGCAGAACCTTCTGTTTCCGAATCAACCTCAGCAGCCCAACAGCCGTTTTTCAGTGTCGCCCGGTGGAGATCTGACCATCACGGCTGTCCAGCGGAGCGACGCCGGGTACTATATCTGCCAGGCCCTGACGGTGGCGGGCAGCATTCTGGCCAAAGCCCAACTTGAGGTCACAGACGGTACGCGCTGGGGTGGATCGGGGCATAGCGTGGCTTTGAATGCCGTTTCAACATTTTCTTTTAGACTTTTTGATGGGCAGATCCACAGGCAACTAGTTTTGATTGTTTCAAAGTGTTTCTGGTGAAAGTCAGTTTTGGATTACTAATTATCTCTGAAGCAAAAAAACATTTTTAAAATCTTAACATTTTGATTGAGAATTTTAAACCTGTAACTTAATGCATTCCCTCAGTAACAGATTTTTAACTAAACAAGTTACAGATTTCAGCTTTAAATTATCGTTTTGAACTGCCTTTGATAAAGCCTCTCTCTCTCTCTCTACCACTCTTTAATTTTCTCACATTCATATGTAAATCTGCACTTTTTACCCCCCGCACATCCGAAGGCCTCGGTATCGCCGCACAAAACTGGCAGTAAGATAAATGTCATAGAGAAAGACTTCTGCCGCCTCTGGATTCACATTAAGAGCTGAATTGGAATGTGGCCTTGAGTCTCCGCTACATTCATTCCACCTCGCTGTGTGTAATGAAAAGCCCCACGACCCTGAATTCTGTACACGTTTAAACATTACAGGAGCCGTCTTTGTGAACGCCTCCTGACAGCCGGAAAACTTCATTTCAACTTGAGAAGGGAGTGAAAAACAAGCGTCCTTGAGAACTTCAGATGCCGATGTCTTGGGCAACGTTAGTGTGTTTAAGGGTTGTGTAAGAGTTCTGATAAAGAAAAAAGTTACCAGTGAACTTTTAAACGACATCTAGAGAAATCTCTTTTTTTCAAGGTGACAGCTGTTGCGCTTTACGTATGAAAGATTAAATCTCGCACTAGAAACTGCGTTTGTCCGCTGCAAATAAGTGAGTACGGGCGAGACGTTGTGAAGGATGATGTGAAAGAGAGCAGAAAGGAAAGAGGTCACGGCCACACCTGTGCTGCGGGAAGTCTTTGATTTAGTGGCTGTTAAGGTGGCAGAGATATCTGAACGGGTTCAAGGAGAGATCTGATGAAAAATGTCTGATGTTAGACCGAGGCCTTCATGCCTCCCCTTCCCGTGATGAGCAGCATCCGTCATGCCAGTCTGACGCACACATATCACATCATAAAATCTTATAATACGCACACACACAAACGTGAGTCTTTGAAAGGCGTTTGTGTTTGGAGAGTTTCCTCAGCGTTCTCCCTCAACCTGTGAAAAATATGAACGTGTCTTATCAGCAGGGAGTTGATCTGAACAAATGCATCCCGGTCAAGTTCAAACGCAACCGAGCAAATGTTAAAGACTCATCCTGCACAGAGGATGCCATTTCTAATCCAAATACAGCCATTATGCTCCATCAGTCTCCATCTATCTACGCGTGCATCTCTGGGGTTTACCGGTGGTCTGATGGATGCCCCTGCAAAACACTCTGGGATTTAACCTCGGCGCTGGGTAATCCTCGGTGATGAATTAGGATGGCGTCACTTCGGCCCTGAACCTAAATGAGCCATTCCGATAGAGATTTGGACAGTATAAATATCATCCTTTATTCAGCATGAGACAAAAACTAACACGAGAGAGAAGGGAAACTGTGTTTAAGGGTTAGATGTGCACCCACAGGGTTTTTCTCATTAATTCACACCTGCTAATGAATGTGTCCTCAGAGGGCCGGAGAGACGCGACACATGTTGTTATTGTTAGATTATTAGGCGGAGAAACAAATGGTTGTTGGTTCTTCAGGGATGTTTGGTTCCCACTCCTACGTCCATATTTATGTCCATTTCATACTGTTTTACTCAATTTCCACCACAATAACACTTCTATTTGGCAGGCTTTTATCCAAAGGGACATTGTTTGCATTGCTAATGCTTGAGCTAAAGGAACCCAGAATAAGCACAGCAAAACATCAAGCAGATCTTGTGTGGTCTTACGTAACAAAACGTGAATTACATACATCTAAACTCGATCCTTGAATTCAATTCAAAATGAAATTATCCATGTGCCGTACGATGGAGGTTTCGTGTTTTCCGAGGCGATTTACCAGGCTGTCTCGACCCTCTCCACGGAGACGTTCTCGTGACCAGCATGAGATGTTTCCCCCCTCTCCACGGAGACGTTCTCGTGACCAGCATGAGATGTTTCCCCCCTCTCCACAGAGACGTTCTCGTGACCAGCATGAGATGTTTCCCCCGACCGCACTCGCTCCGATAGTCGGATGTATAGTGAGTTTTACTCAGGCTTTGGTTCCTAAATGACGGATCCCAGGCACTGACTGGAAACTACAAAACCACCTCACTGCCACATCAGTGGACTAAAATCCAACACTCAGCATTTCCTCCCACTTTTCCCATGAATGCTTGGGGGGTAGACGTTGCCCTGCGGTGCGACCACAAAATGCGCATTTAACCCCGTTACGTCCAGGAATAGGGCAATCGTGGCTACATCCTGTTTCCTGCGGCACGCGGCATACCGCCATCGTGTTAATGTTTCCAGTCACCTTTAATGGTGAACGTATACGATAAACGGATGGTATAATAAAGCAATTCTGATAGTAAAACTTCAGTGAATTTGTGGGCTGAAAGATGACATGAATTGCTGCAATGTGACATTTTAATCTTTAATTCATTTTCCCTTCTTTCTCTCTCTTTCAGTGTTAACGGATCGCCCTCCGCCCATCATCCGTCAGGGTCCAGCCAACCAGACGCTGGGCGTGGACAGCGTGGCTCTTCTGAAGTGCCACGCATCTGGAGAACCCGTCCCAACCATCAGCTGGCTGAAGGACGGCGTCAGTCTGCTGGGGAAAGACCCTCGCATGTCCTTGCAGGACGCCGGCAGCCTGCAGATCAAGGGTTTACGGGTGAGCCTAAACATGTTTTATTTTTCTCTAATGGATATAAATCGTAGGTACAGGAAAGACTTTTAATTTGAAATTTTGTCACTTCCATGGGCATGTCACATGGGCGTAGGTGGGTATTTACCTGATGTTTTTTGTGTATGGGCATGGAGATAAGGGGTTAAGTAGTCAGAATGCTTGTACTTTTATTCTGTTTGTTTCATTTGATATTACCTTGTTTTCGTCCTGTACAATCTTTGTTTCAATTATGTTTAAGGGATAGTTTACCCAAAAATAAAAGTCCTGTCATCATTTACATCATTCACTCTTTTGTCATTTCAAACCTGTGTGACTTTCTTTCTTCCTCAGAACGCAAAAGAAGATATTTTGAAAAATGTTGTTAACTGGACCCCATTCACTTGCATTGGTTTTGTGTCCATACATTAGAAGTGAATGGGGGCCAGTGATGTTTTCTTCAAAATATCTTCTTTTGTGCTCTGCGGAAAAAAGAAAGTCATAAAGGTTTGAAATGACAAGAGGGTAAGTAAATGATGACAGAATTTTCATTTTAATGAAACATTGGTCAAAGTTATTAATAAAACATAATAATACCAATACAAAATAACACAAAGCAATATAATAAAATATGAATTCATAAAAGTTTGTATAGAAATGTGTCAAGAACTGATAAAAAATGCACACCTCAACTGACTGAAAATCAAACATTTTCAAGTGGTCCAGCTGCCTGTTGAAAAACTAGTATTAAAAATCTATATATTTGTTTTATTTGAAAAATAAACTTCTCTAAAATGTAGACCTTTACCAAATCTGACAAATATACAATAATACAACAGTCAAGATGAAAGATTTTGTACTAATTTAAAATATGACCTTTTTCCAATATCAGCCGAACATTTTCTCTTTGAATTTGTTTTATTGATCGTTTGTTGTTTGATAATTACAGGACATACAGTATTTTACATCCCTACCATACAGCACAAGCTCCAGATGTGTATCTGACTTTGTGTGTTTCTGTGCGTGACTACTGGCTGTCAAAAACCGTCTTCTTCTAAGTGTGATGTATAAGCTTAGCAGAATTCAATCAGATATCGGTAAGACATAACAGAGATGGGCACAGGGAATCATATTGCATTATAGGGATGAATGGGAAATATTGATTTTGGTAAATTGTTTGATACTATCACTTAGGGATACGACAGCTCTCCCAAGAATCATTTATAGAAGCCTGGACCGGCTCCAGCAACACACACATGCTGTATGCACACACAGACACACATATACAAACACACTTTTGAGGCCATATTAAATTTAAAGTCCCCAAGCCCACCCCCCGTCAGCTCAGAATGGAATAGCCATTATGTATGACAAGGCTGCCCACCTCTGACATTTTATCTAATAAATGGAGGCAAGACGCTTTGATGAAAAGCAACAAAAAAACAGAGGCAAGGTCCCGGAAAGGCAGAGAGAGGGGTGACGTACGCCAGCTGTCAACAGTCCAGGGGGTTTCAGCGACCGGCCCTTTAAATGAATTAGTCTGCCTCTCGTTGCGGTTAGAAGGGTGGTTTGCGAATTTGCCAGCAGGGATAAAAGCTGGATGAAGGGTGACGAAAATAGAATATATCCACCATATTAGTGTCAGCACTCAAGCCAAACTGGACATGCTCGCTCTCTCTATCTCACTTAGATCAGAGCTTGAGCTTCAAGATTTCAAGATGTGCTTTTGTTTTTATTTCAGCTCTCTGATTCTGGTATCTACACCTGCGTGGCCGCAAGTTCCAGCGGAGAAACTTCATGGAGCTCCTTCTTGGAAGTCAAGGGTACTTTGCGGTTTTCCAAATGACCAACAGTTATTTTCTCCTCCCGATGTTCTTCTTTCCTATCGACTGTCTTTCTTTTCCCATCAGAGTCTGGCGCTCTTCTTGTAGTCAAAAACAGAGATGAGAGCGAGCTGCCAGGTCCACCGTCCAAACCTCAGGTCACAGATGTCACTAAAAACAGCGTGTCGTTGTCCTGGCAACCTGGCCTTTCTGGGGCGTCGCCCATCTCGTCATATGTCATCGAAGCTTTCAGGTATGAATGATTTAATAGCCAATTTAGATTCAGTAGAGCGCTTTTTTGCACGATGCATGTTGTTTTAAAGCAGCTTAACAAAATCATGAACTCAAATGAGTGGAATGACATCGCTTCCTCCTCCTCATGCAGCCAATCGGTGAGCAACAGCTGGCAGACTGTCGCCGATCATGTGAAAACAACGCAGTACACCATAAAAGGTCTCCGACCCAACACTATCTACCTGTTCATGGTGCGAGCGTTGAACGCCCAAGGCCTGAGTGACCCCAGCCCAATGTCTGAACCTGTTCGGACACAAGGTAACAAATATTATAACTACACTTCTTTATGACTTCCTAAGTTACTTCCAAACCTCAAATCTATGTGGTCCATGTCAACATGAGTGGCGTCCACATGTAGTGTATAACAGACATGGAGAAAGAAACTAAGCCTGGATACTACGCAAACTAACAGTCTCTGAAGCTTATTAGTTCCATGGATGGAGGATAATGTAGAACAAACATCTACTTTTGCCTTGTATAATTGAGTTAGTGCCCTGCCTGGTACCTTAATGATCATTACGGGGGGAAAGACTGGAAAAAGATTCGATTAAGGTGCCACAGAGTCTCCGTATGTTCATTAGGGGTGACTGATTCTGGGACCTTGAGCGGTAACCTCACCGTTTGTTTGTGAAGCTGTTTTTTTGCTCAATGGGAATGACTTCTCATCCATCTTTTAGGGGATTCAATTGTATTTAAGGGATTACGTTGTACCGGTCAGCAATTTAGCAATTTCGGTGTGCTGTATAATTTAACGGCATTGCCTTTTTTGTCTCTTTACAGATATAAGTCCTCCAGCGCAAGGTGTGGATCACAGACAGGTGCAGAAGGAGCTCGGTGAGGTTATCGTGAGACTACACAACCCCGTGGTCCTCAGTCCCACCACCATACAGGTCACGTGGACGGTAAGATGCTCTGCGATTGGACAGAGGTTGTAGAGTGAGTTCTTGGTTGTTGTTTCCAATTCCCACAGCAGTTTTCCAACATTCATATAAAGATTCAAAAAGTGTTTATTGTTTGTTGAATTGCATTAAAATGAAGATTTACAGCTCGGGCTGTGTCACATTAGTTTCTAAGCGCCCTCCTGCGGTATATTAACGATTGCCATCAAGCATCATTACAGAGACCAATGTAAGCGTCTGTCTGTTCGGCCTAAATGGGGATAGACTGTTTCAGAGGTATTTTTCGCCTATGAATAATCCATAAATCATCAACCTACGCAGCCCCCGGATACAGCAGCACTCTGTCTGTAAACATAGATGGGTGTCAGGAAAGCTTTTACGATCTTGAATCGTTCAATTAATGAAAGTTAAAAACCGTAGGAAGGAATTGAAGCCCATTGGGCAGATTTATCCACGTGCGGGGAGTAAAAGCAGATGTTTAATGTCTCGCTGCGCTGTTGGGGAAACATTCATGTGAGTTATGCCTGCTTTTGTTTCGCGGTAAATACAACTTTTATTAAAAAACAAGAAAGTAATAAAGGGACTTGTTTACTTTTTTATAAATTGTTTGTTGTGTCGATTCTTTTTAGCTTTGTGGTGACACACTGGAAAAAAATGAACTTCTTGAATTAAGTACTTAATAGAGTAAAGTTTACAATATGTTTCATACCCCATTGGCAGATTATTTTCGTTTTAAAGCGTTAACTGATTAAAACTTGTGTCTAATTTTTTTACGATTAATGGCGATTATTAGCATCCGTAATGAAAGCTTATGTTTACATAATATGTCTACGTACTGCGCATATTAATTTTGTATTTAGAAACACAAAAAACATACACGTACATGTGTAGGTATTTAGAAAATATTTAGATGTATTTATTTATATTTACCAATAATTGAAATGATAAAAATGATCCAATTATTGGTTTTTATATTTTTCTTAAATATATGCATGTATGTGTATGTTTTTATTACTACAAAATTAATACGCAGAGTACACAGACATTATGTATACACAAACTTTTATTCTGGATGCGATTAATCGCGATTAATTGTTTGGCAGCCCAATAATTTTTAGATATTTGTATGGAAAAATAAGACAAAATTCATTTTTGTTAATATTTAGGTTAAAAAGTATGGAGTATAAATGAAGTATATATTATTTTTAAGTTATTATCTAAGGAATTTTTGCTAGTTAGCAATGAGGATATTAGCACACCCAATGCCATTTTGGCAACCATAACCTAAAACCCAAGAAGAGCATTTCCTCGCTAATACATTCTTCATCTCTTCCAATCTCTCTCATTTTGAGTCTTCTTTGCTCTCCTTTAAATGTTATATTCTGTGTCCCCCGCAGGTGGACCGCCAGTCTCAGTTCATCCAGGGCTACAGAGTTTTGTACAGGCAGATGTCAGGCCTGCCCTCCCCCGGGTCGTGGCAGAGCCAGGATGTGAAGATTCCCTCGGAGAGGAGCATGGTGCTCTCAGCTCTGAAGAAAGGCATCGTGTACGAGATCAAAGTCCGGCCTTACTTTAACGAGTTCCAGGGCATGGACAGCGAGTCCCGCACAGCCAGAACAACGGAGGAAGGTACGCAGCTTGGCTTCTTTGAAGAGCTACAGGAAATCTGTGATGATGTTTTTGACATCTCATGATTGACAGGAATGAATACGGGAGTTGAGAGGTTGAATCTCTTAATGGTATTTTTGTTCTTGGGCAGCAATTTTGGGGTAGTGATACATAATTCTCCCTTAAGCCAATGTCATTACAAATACCGTAGTATGCAATACTTACCTTGCTTTCCACAGCATCACAGCCTCCAGCTTGTCTCTAAATCTGACAGGACTCATGGGAAATATGCAATTATTTTGACACAGGCATTGACCTTTTCTATGTCGTGGGTATCGTGTGTGGCTGATAAGACCCTAAATAAGCATGATTTGCAAATTTGTTCCTCCTGTTAGCCTCGGCTAATAAAATATCAAAAACACATCTTTTGTCCTTCCAAAATGAATCATTGGACATATTTATATAGCGTGACTCTGTTACTCAAATTTGAGACGTAAACAACATCCAGGATTCACGGCAGTGCCTGGGTCTAAATGATGGTCACACATAAATCGTGTAAAAAAAGTATTTTTTGAGACATTTTAGCAGCATATGGAGATCTCGAGACATGCATTCTCACACACACACAAGCACAGAAGGTTTGCTGATTAAAGTCTGAGCTCAATGACAGACTCATTTGTTACCCCGAGTGTCCGCAGAGAGCCGTATCTCCTCCACACAGCGCCTGCTCTGTCTCCTGGAGCTCACCGCCATCACACCTTACACCTGCATGTCATCGCCATTACCGGAGCAAGACCAAACATCAGGTCCCCTGGTGAAAGAGAGACACGGGGCCCGCGAGCTGAGATGGACCCCTTTTGTTTCTTGTTTTCCTCGGTGTATCGCTCGAAAGTGTTTGTCATGAGAACGGGATGATTTATTGACCATTGTCTTATTAGACAATTATAGCTTCCCTCTGGATCTCGCTCTTTCCGTGGGCTTTTCCCACGTTGTCTTTCGCAGGGAAGTAAAAGTGCCTTCGCTTTCATTTAGACCTTCTGCTGAAGTGACAAATTTTGCAGGCTGACATGATTTTTTCTTTTAAAGTAAAACTACGGTAAATTGGTAACAGACACCACTGTGATCAAAAGACATTAAGCAAAGTGATGAGGAGATTTTGAGAGAGAGCCCATATTTGGATGCAGGCTGTGACTTGTTTTATTAAAAATAAAAATCAGTTTTTGGCGTCATTTGACTTTACCCCACTTAAAAAAACATAAAGTAACCTGCAATTTTATGTTTCAAACAGAGATGGCGATATAGAGGCGAAATGCTTTATATTGTTTTACAGTAGCAGCGATCTTTGTTTTTATTGCGATTAGCAGTACATTTTGGTTAAAGAGTTCATCCGTTTTGTCGTCATGTTTCTATAAAAACATTTTTTATTATTTCTATAATTTGTATTACTATAGTAGTATTATAGTAGTTGTATTAAAACTCCAGGTTGAAAAGGTGAAACAGGCTCTTTCAGAAAACATACTCGGTGATGTTAATCCATTTTCTAGTTAATAATCGGCTTCTCAATGGAAATCTTTTCCCAAGGGTCATTATCGCACAATGATCGGTGACGTGCTAAAGCAACCTCACATTTCTGCACATTCAGTACTCGCGGCTGGCCCAGGGTCTCAATATTAGCTCACTTCAGTGCTTTTTCCCTCCAGACTACAGTAACTGCAGTGAAACAGAGGTCACATCCTCACTAGCCATACATCACGCCGCTAATAGCGCTATTAGCATCGCCCGCGCCGTTGCTCGCCATATGAGAAATATGTATTGTTTGGCTCAAACGTGCATAACGATGAGCCTCCAAATGATTTGCGGCATTAACTTTGAATGACATTGGCTGCATTGTTATGGGAGGGATTTTGTCACCTGCGACGTGCTGAGTTAACTCCGCGCGCATTAGCCAGATTGAATCGCGCCGGCCGCTCTTTTATTTTCCCTCGGCTGCAGATGTTTGATGAAGGCAAGCTGCCGCTCTTCCCATCCGGCCGTTCGGGGGTTAAATCGTGCCGCCCCGTGCGAGGAGATGAGTGCGGCTTTGGGATATATGCCATTTACTTTGGGGTCAGAGGGTGGAGAAAGAAAAGAGAGAGCGAGCGAGCGGGAGTTTATCGTAATTGAGCTGTCAGTATTCTGCTGTGTCGCTGCACCTCGGTTCGCCACCGAAAAACCGTTAAAAAACAATGTTATTTTTCATGACAGCTCGCTGTTATTTATTTCATTCCCTTGCTGGTGTGTCTGTCAGAGGGGCTCTGATGGGGTTAATAAAAAGAGACCCGGGGTCCCGTCGCACAGACAAAACAGGGTCTTCGATTCGCAACTGGCTTCTTCCGATCAATACATGGCTGTCGATTTGTTTGCCCTGTGCTTTATGCTTTACCCCATCTAATCCATTTCTCGAAAAATATCTGTTCTTCACATTCTTCAAATCATTCCTTCAAGCTCGACAATCCACCCGTCTGTCAGAGCGGTTTGCTAAGAGAGCCGGATAGTTGCTGTGGCTGACTCTCATTGTCTCTCAGTTAATGTATTTTTCAGTAAATCCCTTCTTTCAGGGCCGAGATATAAAATCGTAGTGAAATGTGATGGACCGACAGTGGCAGGCTAAAGAAAATCCCCATCTAATGAACTTGTGCACTCGTGAGCACCTGACTTACATCCCTAAAGCTCAACACACACACACATCGACCGCTTACTGTAACACAGTGACATACAACAGATTCTTTCAGAAGAAACGGAATGGGTGTTGAGTGATGCACACCTGGAGGAAAATGTTTTCGCTTTCACAGTTTAGGAGATTTCTCAGTTGTGTCTCATTTATGTCTCAGAGGATGCATCTAAACTTGTTTAGGAGAAATCAAAATGAAAGCAAATGCAAAACATTGTTAAACACATGAAGAATATGGAGGTGTAAAATGAAAGTAAATTGTAGAGGTGAAATAATTGATAATAATAATCATCTGAATTTGGGTAAATTTGAGACATGTTTGACTTCATATCGAGATCTTCAATAATATAGAATTTTGATTTGCCAGATCTCTTGTGAGATTCTAATAGAGACATTTGTGAGATTTATGGGCCTTTTTCTTAGGAGAAATATTTGAGACGCACATTTTCATTTGCTCTCGGTTTAATCTCATTTCATCTCATTATTGTTGAGGAGAAAAAATTGAGATATTAAATAGACTTTAAAGCTTTTTTAGTGCTTTAAAGCACTAGTGAAAACTGCTTAATGTGGTATGTGGTAACACGTATGTTACTTCTCGCTTAGTAAATCTCTCTCTCTCTCTCTCTCTCTCTCTCTCTCTCTCTCTCTCTCTCTCTCTCTCTCTCTCTCTCTCAGCACCCAGCGCTCCACCTCAGCAGGTGACTGTTCTCACAGTGGGCAATCAGAACAGCACATCCATCAGTATCTCATGGGACCCTCCTCCAGCAGACTTTCAAAATGGCATCGTCCAGGAGTATAAGGTGACCCTCCCAATTTTCCTTTTTCCGCACAATTTACACTAAAAATCTGTTTGCTCGTGCTTCATGGAGGAGACCACATGATTGAAAATTTGACAATTATCTTCTAGACACTAGCATGGCTTATTTCATCTCACTTAAGAATATTCTCTTTCAGATCTGGTGTTTGGGGAATGAAACCCGTTTCCATGTCAATAAAACGGTGGACGCTGCCATCCGTTCGGTTGTGGTGGGGGGTCTTCAGGCAGGGGTCCTGTATCGGGTGGAGGTGGCCGCCAGCACCAGCGCTGGGGTGGGGGTGAAGAGCGAACCCCAACCCATCATCATTGGTATCAATAACCTTTTCTCTGTTTGGCATTTATAGATGATGCTCAGAAATGTCTTTATGGTTTGACTGTTCATTGGATTGAGACTGCGGGCATCAGAAACTAAATTAAATCTCGAAGTCAGAGCGGCAGGGGTTTTTTGTGCCATGTCTTGGTTGTTTTAAGTGAGTAATGTGGATTGTGGTGGGTTGTGACTGGTTTGACCCGTAAGTGATGATTTGGCCAGAGATATGCCCTTATTCCCAAATGTCAAACTCACTATCTATCTTCACACACAGCCAGAGGCTGATAGACTATAAATCACCACTGTGACTTGTGCGTGTGTGTGTGTGTCCTACCATCTTTTGAACTAAAAGCGGGTGGATCTAAAGGGATAGTTTCGCTTGTCATTCCAAACCAGTACGACTTTCTTAAATGCTTATGAGATATAATGAAGAACGTTGGTAACCAAACAATTCTCGAACCCATTGATTCCATTGTATGGACACTAAACCACAGAGACATTTCTCAAAAAATCTTCTAGAAAAGAAAGAGTCGTACAGAGATTGTGAACAACATCAGGGTGAAACAATGGTGAACTGTCCCTTTAAATGGACCTTGTTTACTTTATTCAGAAATACCCCTGCTCTTGTGCACAACTCATCAGTGCAAGTTGTTATAAAGAAAAAGATTTATTTCATTCCAATTTCATTCATTTCTTCACCACAGAAATGACTTTTCTGTTCCGCTAATGTAATTAAACCTAAATCAATCGAAAAAAATTATATTAAACATTAATATAATAGCCTAACACAACTCCCACGATGTATAAATGTGATGTGTGAATGTCTTTCAGACTTCCAGTTTTAGTCATTTTTTACACTTTTTCATCCTCCGCTCACTGATCTGACAGTAAACGTCGAGGTGATGAGCTCTTAATGCTCCAGTTGAGATGATTAAATGATTTTGTGCTAATGTTCGCTGGAGCGTCAATGTTTTCCTCGTGCCGTTAAACTCGACTACAAACTCGCTCGTGATTTTCAATTAAAAAAAATTCTTGTGTGTGTGTTCGCGCAGGTAAAGACTTCCGGGACGTGATCGTGAGCGGGAACAGGAACAACAGCATCACGGAGCAGATCACGGACGTCGTGAAGCAGCCGGCCTTCATCGCGGGCATCGGTGGGGCCTGCTGGGTCATTCTGATGGGCTTCAGCATCTGGCTCTACTGGAGGAGAAAGAAGAGAAAGGGTCTGAGCAACTACGCAGGTAGAGACGAAACCTCACAAAAAAGTTGTTTGCGTGTCTTCTCTGTGTTACTGCCCGCCTTGCGACTTTTCCTGATTGTTTTGGCTGCGATCGTAGCGCCCGGTCTCCTGCGGCAGCACAAACGCGCACACAGAAATACACGCCAACGTGCATGCATATAACGCAGACGAGCTCCAGCGCACGAGCACTGCAGGCTTTGTAACGCACACTCTTTCTGTCTTGTTTTGCAGTTCAGTCCTTCACCTTCACCCCTGCAGGTACTGTTCATTCGTCCCGTCTTCTACGATTCCCATCATGCATTGCACCTCTCGTTCCCACGCGCATTGTAGCATCCTTTTCCATGCGTGCTAGTCTTCTGTTTTTGTCCACAATGAGTGGAAGATCTGTGGGCTGGAGGTCCTACCGCGCTCAGTTTTGTGTTTCTTTGTCCTCTTCTTTAGCTCATTGGTGGTCACCTCTCCTCATGTGGTTTTTCTATCTCATGTTTGCCCACCTCTCCTTGATCTTCTTTTCTGGGTGTCTGTTTGTGCAGGTGTCGTGAATGGGTTTTGATCTTCTCCATCTTTGCTCTCCTCCGTTCGTTCATTCATTCCTCCCTTTGTTATGAAATGCTTAAACAAACATGTGGGATTCACATACGTGGGATTCGCTACTTGCTTTGCTTTTTGAAGGTTTTCTTAAGGCAAACGTCTTTAAATTTTAGATTTAAAACGAGGTAGTCTGTCTGCTATTTAAAAAAAGACTTTGAAAGGGTTGTATTTGTTAAATGCAATGAACGATATACTGTAGTTTTTTAGCAAATGTTCGTCTTCGTTCATGTTAGTTAATGCCAAAACAATTGAACATCTTAGTTTATTTGCATTAACTAATGTTAACAGATACAGCTTTTAAGGTTAACATATATTCAAAGTATTAAAATATTATTTTGCCATATGGATTCTGGGTATTAAATGCCCATAAATAACAGGCATACTTCATATACTAGCCTATATACTGCAAAAATAAAAATAGTGTGCTATTCCCGACGTAGCCGTATTTCAATCAAATACGTGGTTTTCTACACGTCAAATATCGTCTCGGTCATGCTGCCCTTGATTTTCCACTTATTTTCGCAATAGATCGAGAAACGTTTGTAATTCAATGGTTGGTTTGTCCGTAGGTCGCACAATATATAGGAGATTCCCAAGCCTGAAGAGGTTAACCAATGATGACCTGATCTCACATGGTTGACCACAATCGCGCTCTGAATTGATAACAAAACGACAGACAAAATTCACTCAGCTGGCCCAGGTGGCCTTCGTGTCTTTGGGGATTGTGTGTGGATTGAGGTGCTTTTATCTTGTAGAAGGGTTTCGCTCCAAACTTCATTACAGATCGAATCAGTCTCCTCGCAAAAGCAGACACTCCTTCACTTTCTCTCTTTCCGTGGAAGATAAGAGCATAGGTGGCCGGGTCTTATGGCCCAGATATCTGCTCTTCCCGTCTTAATGCACTCCAGTGGTCCGGTCGCCACTGCTCCAGTGGTCTTCAGGGTTCTTGGGTCCCAGAGGAGCACGTCTCGTGCGGTTTCTCGACGCCGAGCAGATAAGTGTGGCGTTCAGGCGCATTACCGACATGCCAGACCCCATGTGTGTAACTCGTGCTGAGGCATTCGTCCGTGCTGGTGAGAGCAGCTTCTTCTGTAGGTTAGATGTTGTTTCCCGATGCTGAATTGTCTTGGGCTCATTATCACGGTTGACTGCAAATCTTGCGAACGTTTCAAGGTTTATGGGATAAACAAAGATCTTAAAGGATAGGACGTTAGCGCTGTAGGGCGTTTTTGTTCTGAAATGATATGACATTTAAGACATGCCCATTTGCCTCCGAGTTTGTTTATTTAATGGAGGCCGGGGGGCGTCGACGATGAATCCAAATACACCTGTTCGCACAAACGCACCAACGTTAAAACCGTCGCCGCCACGAGGCTAAATCAAGTTCTGCTTAGGCAGGAAGGAAGATTTGATGGAATTTTTATGCAGCGATTTTGTGCGGCCGTAAATGCTTATTAAAGAGGAGTAATCAGTTTTCATACTGGAGAGAGTGCTTATCTGGAGCCCAGCCTGAGCCGAGGCCAGCGCCAGTCTAACACGCCACATCAAAAAGACAGCAATGTGTTCTATTGTAGATAGGCACTTAACAGAGCTACACACGCATAGCGTCACATTAAAGGAGTCCCACGGGGAGAGAAAATGCCGTTAGTGTTTGTTCTCAATTTCCCGAAATGCCAGATTCTGGAATTAGGCACGAATGCAAATAAACTTAACAAACACGACGCTCAGAGGAGAGCCGACCCCTGGGTAGTGTTCATCAAGTTTAATATTTAAACTGTCTGTTTGTTAAAAGAGGGGATGGATTGTTAACACTGGAGACTGAAATGTCACAGATCTGATTTGGATTCTCTGCAGGCCGCTTCGGTAACAGATTGGGAGTTCGGGATCAGAGGATCAAGTAGTGCGCACTAAGTAGTGTTGAAAGATTTGTTTTGCTGGAAACTCAAGTGATCCTAACCACACAAAGACGTCAGCCCCCGTTCATCCATTTGCGTTTCCCTTTTGCACCCTCGTGTAAACTACATTTCCCTTTGTTCATGTTGCGTCAGGAATATAGAAACATTTCCAGAGACGTAAAACAAGGGCAGAGATGCTTAGATTGTGCGATAGACTTCACGAAATGAATTTCGCATGTTTATCTGCGTGCACGCTCTGGGCGGTGCAGTCACTCGTGTGAGATTACAAAGACAGATAAATAGATAAATAAAACTTTTAATTTCTTCATCAGTTCCACTTCTTGTTTCAAAGAATCATTAATCAGACAGAGATGACTGATGCATAATTGATTTCATTTTGGTTGTGTTATCATGCTGCAATGACTCAGTCTCTCTCTCTCTCTCTCTCTCTTGTTCTGACCACAGTGACGTTCCAGCGCGGTGATGGAGGCTTGATGAGCAACGGGAGGTAAGATTCTTGTCATCCGTTCTCTTTGTTTTTCCTCGGCATGCCACAAACAGCTCCGGTTATTATCTTTGTGCCAATCAACTGCCTTTAACGTTCAAAGACCAGCCCCACAATTCCAAACCTCATTCATATTCTGTCCATCATCCTTTGGAAGGTCATCAAAACCATTATCCTCTACAAGGCAGCCGTCTTCCGACCCGTTCTCCTCTTTTAGGGGGTTCGCGCCGTCACCGCGCAGCTAGAAATTCATTTTGAGACGAGAATTGAAATGTTGTTCTTTAGGTTTCTGTGGGACTTCGGGTGGGGCACACGGCCATTTCTCATGGGTCAACAGCTTGGTTAACCTTCAAAAAGTCACGGTAGTGTGTCGGTGCGGAAGTCATTTTCATAACATGGAAAAATGAAATGCTGAAGATGCTGACATGCACTGAAAAACGATAGCTAACAGGTTGGAAACTGCAGAACCATTTTGTAGAACCAAATCACGCTTCATTTCGATTCTTTCAAGTTGTAAAACCAAACGCACGCGGGGATCACAGCAGAGGGTCGTATGTGTTCCCCGTGATCGGTTTTATCAACCGATCAAACTGCAGCACGGCTTTGGATCTCCCAGCGTCTCTCCATTCGTACACACATCAAGCTGCTTCTAATATCACGGCATGACTGATGGAATATAAGATGAGATCTGCCTGTTTGTGTACCCTGCCTTCTGTCAAACACACACACACACGAACGCGCGCGCGCGCATCTTCCTTCACGGGCGGCTGGCCGCTCATAAATCTCACCCCCAAAAAGAATTAGCAGGAACAATTTAAGCAGAGAAGGGTTTTATTTTATCGTTTGTCAACCCCCCTTACGTCCCCGCTGCCTGTACGGACCCCCGCAGTGATAAATTTGCCTGTCACCTCAGCTGGGCGGATGGAATATGAGCATGTGTAATAATGTAAAAATAATTACCCCTGGGAGAGGCTAGACCAACCCTTACAGATTCCTCCGGCAGGTCGGAGCTTTTTTGGGGGAGGTGGGCGGCAATGCAAAGGAGAGGTATGTTTGAATGACACCAGTTACCCGACAGATTGCGAGAATCAATCGGAGGGGGTTTGAGGGGGCAGGGGGGGTCTGTCTTGTTTTCATCCTAGTGTATTTTATCATATCTGACGGGTCAGATCCATGCAGGAGGAGTAATTTTCTGCACCCACACATCTTCTCATTGTCTCTGTTGCTGTATCTGTAGATGAAGGTATTCCGGTATCTGGAATTAAAGTCTCAGCAGGTGTCGTGGGTAGCAGACACTATCATCTGAATCCCCCTGCAAGGTTTCCTGCTCAAGTGAAGTTCTGCTGTAATTGATTTGATGATTTCAGATCCCAGGGGTCTCCTATCCAATCATAGATGATGCCTGATTGTATTGTTTAATAGTGATACAGTACCTTGTCTTCTCCTGTATAACACTCGAGAGACCAGGGATAAGCAGTTATTTCGGTAGAGATGATTAAGGAAACGAAGACATATTCATGGTAACATGATTGTAGTCTGTATGTAACTTGTATTCTATAGCAACGCTACTTATTCTTGTATGAGGATTCTATACAATGCCTGTTTATGTTTACACAGGTATAATGCCTTGTAACACATGAAATAACTCAGATTGGATTTCGAATTCTGTGTTAAATTATTATCTATCTGTTTTTTCCTTTATTATTATGAAATTAAATGTTTAATAATAATTTATATCATAAATGATATTAAATTTTACATACATTTATATTCATTATATTATTAAAATATTCCTAAATAGAATAATTATTCAATTCAATTCAATTTTATTTATATAGCGCTTTTCACAATGTGCATTGTTCCAAAGCAGCTTTACAGGAGCAAATTAGAAAAACACAGAAAGGTAAAACACAGCACAGTGCATGGTGTTTATAGACCAAGCAAGATCATTATAATAAATAATATCTAATAAATAAATAAATAAATGCAGTCTCCCGGTGAGCAAGCCAACACTGCACTGCTCTGCTGTGGCGAGGAACCCAAACTCTAATGATGAATAATGGAGAAAAAAAAACCTCGGGAGAAACCAGGCTCAGCCGGGAGGGCCATATCTCTTCTGACGTGTCATAGCTGCACTCAGTGACCCCGACCCCGTTGTAATTATTGCATCTCAATATTTATTATTAAATCATATTTTAAAATTTTTGATAGATTATTATTTTAATCCATACTTTTATTGTCTACTTAAAGGTATAACTCTGACTATATAGGATAGTTTAGGAAGTATAGGAACTAGAGATGCACCAATACGAAATTTCAGATTGATTCAGAGCGATATCTGCCAATACCGTTATATTAACTCGCATTAACAAAATTCTGAAGATTAAATTAATATTTCTTAACTTTCTAAATGTTATTAATTCATATAAAGACATTGATATAATATAATTATTGAACATCAAACTGGTGATGCTTCTAAGCATTTTATATACACGGCCCTGATCATTGGCTGTTTTTAAAATATCGGACGATAGTGTGAAAAATTGCTTTTATCGTCCGATACCGATTATTGGCCGATATATTGGTGCATCTCTAATAGCAACATAACAAAGGTACTAAACTGATTGTAAATGCTGAATCCATAATGCATTTATAATATGAATGTATAATAAATTATATAAAATACAGGCCTAGTAGATAGCATTGTAGGTTTATTTTTAAATTGTATTAGGCTGTGAAGCTATTGACTTGATCTGCTCTTTTGGTAAAACCCACATGAGTCTGGAGAGCTGATGGGTAAACTGGGCAGAATGTGTTGATTTGTTACAGACGTTGTTTATTGCATTAATTAGACGATCGCAAATTAAGCTGCGTCTGTTTCTCCAGCTTCTCATTGGCTGCTGCCAAATTGCTCGTACTGAACAATTAAGCTTAATCGATCACAGAATAAATGATTCATGGAAGATGAATTGGCTGCATATTGGTCAGTCCTGGAACTGATAATGTCGTTTTTCTTTCTCACATGCTTTCATTTTCCATCAACTTGTTTCTTTCTTTCTTTCTTTCTTTCTTTTCTTCCTCCATCACCACACAGCCTGTGCTATACGTGTTTATATGGGCATGTTTGTGTGCATATTAGATTTTCACTGCGACAGCATGCAGCAGCCAATGTAAATCTAAAAAGCAAATGCGTGTTTCAACATGCCTTGAGCATAATTTAATGTGCACGCTTTTAGTTCAGTCTCCCTCTCTCTTTCTCCCCGTTGCTCTGGTGCTGCATCGGAGGGCGTGTGGGCCTGTAAAACTCGTCTGATTTATGAAGTAGGATTGGGATTAATATTGCCCGCTCGACTTGTTTACGGCGATCCTCACAGACGCGCTGCGAGGTTGTATTTCACAGTGGCGCTCGTGTCTGCGTGCGTGGCAGGGAAGAATGGAGCCAAATCAAATCTCTTTCGTCTCAAGGCCGCGGTGGGCTCCTCGTGTCAGAGGAGAGGGATTCAGTGCCGGCAGTCAGGGTCAGGAGAAGGCCCCTGGCCCGCTCCCGGTGATTTGCAGGGCAGAAATATGTCCGCTAAAACGATACTTCTCAATATAATCATCTCGCGCTGGGATGATGAATGCAAGGACAGGGCAGCAGTTACCACAGTCAACATCATCATCACCCGTTCTTACAAATGACCCCCGAAGGGGCCGGATGGGAGGGTATGCCTGTGTGTGTGGTTGTTTACAAGAAAAGTCAAACTCAAGCAGTTGATTTAGTCTGACTATTTATAAAGAAATTGTGAAGTAATTTGCATAGAGAGAGACAAATGTCACATTCAGAGGATTACATCATCAGGAAATAAAATCTTGTCATAGGTGGAGAAAACAAACAAAAGCATTTATAGTATTATAGTACACTGTAGAAGAATAGCTGACGGTACGCAGGAAGACTCTTTAGGAAGAGGTGAGGGGGCACAGGATAGATGGAGGAGGGGGTTGGGGGGTTGGCTTAAGTCCTTGTCATATAACTCTATAAGAAGCGAGAGTGTCTGAGGAGGAGCCATCAATTTGAATGACTCGTCCCTCCCCGAGGGCCTGTTTTGGCATTCAGCTGCCACATCGGGGGGCTTTTAGCCTGTCAGGACCCCCTCCCCATCGGCTCAAGACCCTCATTCTGGCTCTGCTTGGTTCTTATTAAAACCTGTGGCTTAGAGAGCGACTGGTTGCCAATACCCTCATATTGCCCCCGGCCTTAAAAGAACACACGCTATTCCCCGGGTCTGGGGAAGACAAGCCCCCCCGATGTTAAATTTAGTTCCACACGGAGAGAGGAGCTGAGGGAGAAAGTTAAAATGGAGAAAGACGCGTGCTCTGCATTTGCAGGATTTCAAATGTCCACTGACTTAACGTACAAAAGATTTTACAAAAGGTTAGTGTGTTTGCGAGTTTTATGACCATGGCCACAAATCGCTTTTGTCAACAGCAATGGAAGCAAACACAGCGGCCGAAAAGAATTATTCATCCACCCCTCCACTCTTTTTATCATTATTCTATTGTTACCATCCTAGCCTTCATCTTCCGACGGCTGTTTATTTCCATCCACATTCATTCCGATGAAAAACAGACATTTTACAGAGTCACTATAATGAAGGACTGGGAGTAAAAACACAATTGGGAGGTTGGACCTTTGGCGTCTGTTGCCCATGGCAACAAGCATCAGAGAGAGGTGATTGCACAGTAAAGTGGCGGTAATAGCTCACAGCACTCACCCTTGACAGGTTAAAGTCTTAATGATGCTACACAAACACCCTTTTGAAGACACACAACGCCTGTTAAATGAAATCTACAATGAGTGGTTTTGTACACATACAAGTGTCAGATGTGTATCACAAAATGATGAAGCATCATTAAGACTTTTTTGTGATACAGAAGTTGGGTTTTGTGTAGACAGGCACAGGAAAAGTTTTGATCTGATAAGTGACATAAATAAAGCCCTTTTTAATGTTTACTATTCGTTTTATGGATTTTTAGATCTTATTTTTCTATTTTCTATTGGGTTCCTCGCCACAGCAGAGCAGTGCAGTGTTGGCTTGCTCACCGGGAGACTGCATTTATTTATTTATTTATTAGATATTATTTATTATAATGATCTTGCTTGGTCTATAAACACCATGCACTGTGCTGTGTTTTACCTTTCTGTGTTTTTCTTATTTGCTCCTGTAAAGCTGCTTTGGAACAATGCACATTGTGAAAAGCGCTATATAAATAAAATTGAATTGAATTGAATTTTAAAGTTTAAATAAAAAAATCCAGTTTGAATTTATTTGATGTCTGCTATTACTGTTAACAGGGAGGAAAACATGGTCATCCTTAAGAAATCCTAGAGATACCAAGTAAAGAGAGTGGGTTTTGTTAAACCGTGAGAATAACACATTTCGCACTTCTCTCCTCAGCAGGTTTAACCACACACACACACACACAGCCATATGTTTGCATTTACGTCTTTATTTGGACTCCCTACAGACTCTCATGTGTTTAATTCATTATTTCTCAATCCTGTCGGAAAATCGTACATTTGAGACAGATTGAGACAGACACGCTGAAACCAGACTCATTAAATGGGACATAATGCCTGCATGTAATTATATATGCATAATATACTCTACATTACAGTTTTACTATGGTAAACGTTCCATTCTGATGTATTTTAAACGTTATTTCGCTGCTTTCCTTCTGAAACCTCATATTTGCATATTCTGTTTTTTATTTTTTCACGTAAATCATTATTATTAGTCACCCTTTATGTTTGTCACTGGGTTTATCTCCAACCAATAAACAGTATTAAAAAGTGCTTGTTAACTTTGACAACACAGTATGCAATCATTTAAAATGCACAGCGCTCCTGTATCTGTATCCTTTCATTGTGATAAAAGTTCAATAAACAGATTAAGAAAAAAACATTTCCTGAAAAACAGTGCATCTGGACATACAAGGTTTCAGAAGGACACTGACGATGCGTTCTTCTAGATCAATTTTTACCGTACACTGTCAGAAAAATATTGTCAAAATATGTACAGTACCATTAGGTACAGATATGTATACATTTGGTACCGATACGTTCCTTTGTAATACTAATATGTCCCTTTTGGGTACTAATATGCACTTTTTAGGTTCAAATGTGTACTTTTTGACAGGGTACCGCCCCAGTGACAAAAGGGTGCATAGTTTGACTATTTTTTCTGACAAAGCGAAAAACCTGGAAATATGAGGGAATTTGAAAATAGCCTTGTTTAATAACACGTTTCATTAACGTTATTAAAGTTCCTCTCATATAAATGCATTTCTCTAATTGTGCTCTTCTCTAAAATATTTCATCAGCTAGAAATTGCTTTCTTAAGCTCGCCCTTTTGAGTTGGGTCTTTTTAATTATTCAGTTGAATCACTTTGGTCTGAATGTTACTTTTGTGAGTCAGTCTGAATCAAAATGTTTCTCTTTTCCCATAGTCGCCCTGGTTTGCTGAATGCCAGTGATTCTGGGTACCCGTGGCTCGCTGACTCCTGGCCGACCACCAGTCTGCCCGTTAACAGCGGCTCTGGACCCAATGACATCAACAACTTCGGCCGTGGAGGTGAATCTACTTTTAGACTCATTGCGGCGTTGTCTAGGAATTTAAGACATGTTGAATGTATGTGACTGTTTTCAAATGTTAAGGTAGCTCTAAGTTTTGGAATGACAAGCTTGGGGCTCATTCCAAAATGTTCACTTTTGGGTAAACTATTCCTTCAAGAACAAAGTAAAAGACGCCAAAGTTCTTGTATATTTCTAGAGAAGGAATTATCCGTCATGTCGCGTTGATGTCTGAAAGATGTACACCCGTATGCATATTGCATCGCCCGTGCTTGGACACACATTTATTCATCACGCACAGGAGACAGACCCATATCGCCATCCACATCCCGCTGTCATGCCGAGACTAATAGCCGCCGTTCTGACCCGCTGTCGGACGCGGGAAGGGCTAATAGCAGAGGAGAAGAGAGAGACAGAGAGTTGGGGTGTGAGAAAAAGATGGTGGTCGAGCAGCGAGTCGTAAAGGACAGGCGCAGCTTGAGTTGTGCAGATGCAGACGTTGTATATCATTTTCCCTTCAGTACACACACACACATGCAGAGTTCGATCCTCCTCCAAAAATATGAGAAGTTGAGTCAAAGATACATAAGCAACAGAAAGTCAAGGTTTTTTTGTATTACGGGTCAAATGTAAGTATTAAATATTCACAGGTTCTTAGTATACTGAAAATTACCCTTTAAAATCTTTACTTCCTTCTTTGTGTGCCGTTCAGACGGGATGCCCGGCGCTCAGGCAGATAAGACGGGCACCATGCTTTCAGACGGAGCCATTTACAGCAGCATCGACTTCACCACCAAAGGCGGATTTGGCAGCCCAAGCCCCGCCTCCCAGGCCACGCCCTACGCCACCACCCAGATCCTCCATTCCAACAGCATCCATGAGCTAGCTGTAGATCTGCCCGACGCCCAATGGAAGACCTCTCTACATGCCAAACAAGAGATGGCAAGCCTGGGCTACTCACTGCCAGACAAAAACTCCTGCAACAACAGTAAGCGAAGGATCCGTGTGTGCGACAGTGTGTATCAGTTCACACCTGTCCGTCTGAGTCCCGCTTTTTCCCGTATAAAGTGTTCCATCATTTGAAACGAAGCCAATTCCTCTATTTCTAGAGATTGCCTGAGGTTCGTATCAATGTTAATTTGAGCAACGTCGTATTAATGCTGCATTGATTTGACGTACACTAGGAGTATGAATGCGTGTTGTTGGCCTGTAAAAAAAACATTGACCCTTAAATGTGTTTCCAACCAACCGCGCTGCGTTTATTATTTAAATTGTCTTTGGGCTAAAAGAACGTAAAATCATTATGTAAGATTTATTCTGTTTTGAAAAGCTTTTAGATAAATGCACTCAGATTCTTTAATCCAGAAAGTTCCACTATCCATATTAATGAACCCGGTCTCCACAGTTGAGCAGAATGATAAATCGTAGACGTTTCTGTAACGCAATTAAAAAAACATTTTCTCTTTGATTTGGACTTAAAGAGACCTCAACCTATGAAATTACTGTAAATCACACATATAAATGTTTCGGTGATCTGTTTAACTTTGCAACAAATAGAATTAATTCCAGGAAAATTATCACTAATGTACGTTGTTAACCTCTGAATAAGATGCTTTGCCAAGAAACTAGACGTAATGAGGTATTGTAACCGTGATTAAGTGCAAAGTAATGAGTCTGTATTGTTCACATGGGTCTCGCAAGGGAGTAAGACCTGAAAGTTTTAAATACTAATTCTGCATTTACTTTGTCGCAAATACTACAGTTCCCATCCTAAAGGGAAAATACGTTTTTTTGTAAGTCATTTATGAGATTTTTGCGTGTTTTAAATAATTAAGTAAGTTCTGTCGGATATACCATTTTAATCGCTTGTTTCTTGGTGAATTTGTGCAAAGCACATAGTTAGTTGATGATTGAATTTTTTTATTTGTTTTCGACTACAAAGCCACGCAGATCCATTTTGACATTGTATGCCTTGCCATAAAAAACAAATTATGTCTGATTCACGAACCTTCCATACTATATAGTTGGCGAAAATCAGTATGCGAGTAGGATGTCCAATTCATAGTATTCGAAAAGCAGTAGGCGAAAAGTACACAGATGACCTACTACTTTCTAGATTTTTAAAGGTGCATTCGATGGACACTTTACTATCCCATGAGCCCGCAAGAGAGGAGTCGTCATATTCGAAAATGGCGTAAAGCGGTGGATGTAGTATGTCCGAAATCCATACATACTACTCATACTAAATAGAACATACTTTTGCTACGGTCGGGAAGTGCATTTAAATTAAAATGTAGTACGTACTCATTTGATACGCGATTTAGGGTGCCGCTAACATCTCATGGTAGATTCTCAATTGTGTGCATTAACGGGAACGCGGCATTATTCTGTGTGTGAACCGCGCTTCGCTTGTTGCTCTAACTGCACGTTCTTGCATGCGCTTGTGCCATCTTGCCCCCCACCTGATGCCACTGTTTTCCCCTTCGCCTCCACTAGCACTCCTTTTCATTCCTGACTACCGATTGGCTGACGGATTGTCTAATAGAATGCCCCACAACCAATCACAGGATTTCAACACTACCAGCTCCCACAACAGCTCAGATCGGAGCAACAGTCTGTCAGGTTGGTATTTCACTGATCCAGGGTCAGCAGCCCCTCCATCTTTCCTGCAGTCTACCCTTTCCCTTTTACCTCCACTAACAGTTGTATACGCACCATGACATGAATGCTGTGAATGGTTATGTTTTATAATACTGTACATCATGTGATTTGAAGAGGTGGCCGGTGTATGATGGCCTGTTTATTTAAAAAAGCAGATTTGTGCAAAGAAAGAGGGTTTGTAAAATATGTGATGGATCCTGCTGTTTTTGATCTTTGAAAAGACGAATATAGATTATGGCATACAGATGATTTAATACCACAGATTTATTCTAGAAATGTTATAATGTGCGACAAATGTTATGGTTGATTGTCGGTTGGTTGGCTGGCACAGCTGACCCAAAATTATAGACATTGAATGACTTTCTGGCTTAAAACATTTCACAAAAAGATCAGCACCAACTTCACCTGTTTTAAAACAAGCACCTTTAACTTCACCTTAACAAGCCAATGTGTTTTAGGTTTTGGTTTCTTTACAGAAACGACTCGGGAACACAAACACGGCACATTTAAACCCTCCGGTTTGATGATTCTCTTTTTCCCCAGTTTTTCCCCTAATGGTTACTAGAAACAATAAAATTCATGTACTGAAAATGACAATGTCATTTATAGGACACAGAGACGGCCCCCACCCCTCATCTCTCTCTCTCTAATCAAGTTTCATAGCGCTGCTGTAACTGTGCAGTAATCCAGCACAGCTTCAGACTTTAGATGGGAAGATCTCCAAGCATCTGCCTCAAGTGTGTCATGCACTGCCATTAGGAGTCCAAGGGCAGATTAAGGTCAAACATCTCAACCTCTTCAGACAGGGGTTACAGATCAGCTCACCAAACCAAATCAGTCAGATCTCATTTAACCTATATATTACGTAATGACGTGTTTAATAAATTGATAAGTGATATTACATGGGTGCACCACGAACTGATTAAGGTAAAACTATTATATTATAGTCTATCATTCAGACAGACTATACAAATGATTCTGTGGAAATATATTGTGCGTTGTGTGAGATCATTTTTAAATGCCTATTCCTTTTCCTCTTGATGAATTAATTTTCCACCACAAGATTTATATTCAAGTTTCACAAAATGTTGAAACCAGTCTGCACTTTAAAGAGGTGCAGAGAGAGTCAAAGAGAATTATGCATGTCTGAAATAAAATATGGAGAGGATAGGGAAGGGTTACGTTTGCATTTCCAAAGAAAAAGGCTATAGTTCGTGTTTCCAAGCTAGCATATGTACTCAATTTGTTCGCCTCAGGTAATGTTTGGGCTGCCATCCAAGAAAATTCCCAAATATTTGGACCTCCAGCGTCGACCCCTGTGATTGTATGTCTCATTTGCACACAGAGCTTCGGAAGCTGTAAAAGTGCTTTGGTCTGTCAGCGCTCGCTTTTAGACCAGATAGTTAAGGTCAAACTACAAACAACTGTCCAGCTTGTTCAAAAGGCATCCCAGCATGCACCTCACCAAGTTGGTTGAGAGATGTATGAATGCTGAATGTGCTGATCTGTAGACAAATGCAGACGCTAAAGTCCTTCTGAAACCGTGTATCTCCATATTTCATGAAATCATTATTAGTCACCCTTTGTTTGCCACTGGGTTTTGCAAATATTAAACTAATAAAAAGTATTCAAAAGTATGTAAGCATTTAAAGCACAGTGTTTTTTCCATTTCCTGAACAAACAGCGAATTTGGACATCCAATGTTTCAGAAGGACAACCTTAAAGTTTTAAGGTCCTTTAACGTTATTCACAAATTGCAAGCTTTCAAACATTTGGTAGTGTATCGGCCTATAGGGCGATGTCCCGTATTAACACAAAAAGAAAACATTTTAAATTTAGAAAGAAAGAAAATATGATGCAAGCGGTTCTCGTAAACCGTGCGTTCATTGTAAGAAAACAGAAAAGCATCCAAGTATCTAAATGTATAAACTACTTCTTGTCATAATCAGAAACGCATACATTTTCTTTCACAGAAAACCCATAAAGTCTTTGTGCTGTCCAATTAAAAGGCAATTATTTTGAACACTGTTATTACTCCTCCTTCCCACTGTACTATACAATTAAACCATAATTCACAGTACAAGACACAACACATCGGAGTTGAGCGAACTCTCGGTGATGCATCAATAAAGATCGTACGGTGTGGCGAAATATTCCTCAGCAGACCTCAATCCTAGAAACGCCTCCCAAATGCTCTTAAAAACACCCTGTTTATCTCAGCGCACTTGTGGCTCAGGAAGTGACCTCATGTTTGTCAGCTGAATTGCCACCCCGTGGCACCCTGCCTCTCCCTCGCATTTCATACGCCAGCAATTTCAGACGCTGCCCCGGGTCCTCAGCAGAGACTCGTTTACATTATTGATGCCCTCTCCTCAACAAACAGAGAGATAGAGAGAATGAAAGCGCGCGGGTGATTGAGCGATCACGCCATCTCTCCATTTATTGGCTGATGCCGAGCGTCACCCAGAGGAACGATTAGGAAACCCAATTACTTCCCCCCCACTGCACTTCCACTCCAGCCACTGCTGCCTCCAGCCTGTTGTTATTTTTTTATTACTAGCATGCTTTATTCATCTTCGTTTGACACTTCTATCCCTCCGCAAGACTCCTAATGCCTCTCGCTCTCCCTCGCTCGCCAGAACAATAGCGCACCGTCAGCGAGAAGCTCCGCCGTTGAGAACGCGCTCTAATAGGCGCTACCGCCAAGAGCGTCGTAAACGTCAGGCTTCGTATGACGGATCTGCCCTGAACGGTGCATAGCTACAGTTCTGCCATGTTTCTGGTTTCTTAAAGGGACAGTTCACTTAAAAATTGTTACAGATTGTTTTTATGTACTTATCCACATCGAAAAGACACATTTTAAAGAATATAATTAAACCACTTTGTGTAATATTTAGCAGGATGTAAATGCAATATAACATACATAACTATGTCTTCAGAGGTGTTTAAAGACCTTACATAATGAAGTGTTATGTTTTTATTACCTTAGAATGAGCTTTTTCTATCTACGTAAACCGCGGGTCCTCTTACGTGGAATTCACTGTGTTGTTTCTACAGTAGCCCTAAACTGACAAACGGCTCTACAGAGCGCGTTTCGTAAATACGTTATCTCCATTTGGTAAAGAAGCGAAAATGTGACGACATCTTGTCCTGTGTCAGCCACCGTAGTGCTTCGAAAGGGAGGGGCGGGGTGGAGTGAGCCGTTGGTTGCTACCGCTAGATGCCGCTAAAATCTCCATATTGCTCCTTTAAATAGTGTCTGAGGAAATGAAATATGATTCTTCAAAGTCGGTTTGTGTTCAGACGCTTTAAAATTCCGTGAGAGGGAGTAAATAATGATTTCCCATTTCCATTTTTGGGTAAAATTCCTTTAGGGTCTAGAGAAGGTTTAGTCTTCACAGCCCAGAATGAGCCCTCAATTGAGCTTTTACAAAATAGTTTTTTGGACTTCATTCATAGCCATGTCAGCATCCTGCCGCTGTATTAAATGACACGATGTTTGAATCCACAGGGTGCAGGGTTGCCTAAATCAGAGCGTTTTGAGGCGGCAGGGACGATTAGAGGCCATTGGCAGAGAGATGAAGTTGACAGATAGAGTTCCATACAGCAGGAATGCTGCCAGAGAAGGTTTTTCCCCCGTTTACTTTTGGCCCCGTGTCCAGCTCTTTTATGTGGGTGGATCTGGCAACCGGCGGCAGTCGCTGATCATGTAGAGTTTGCCAGCAGTGGCATTAACAATTTACAGTAATGAATCTCTCTGCGCGCAGCCTGCAGAGGACACACACATACATCACATCCCCGTCCCAAATGTCTTCGTTTGCTATTGATGGCCGTTACATTTAGATGGTTTTGGTCATTAGTTTATGACAAAAAAGTGATTCATGTGCTATGTACAAAACCGTACTGAAGTTGTTATTGTGCGATTGTGGTTGAAAGCATTCTTATGCCTTGAATTCCATGAACTTTGTGTTAAACATTTTTTCTCTCATTTCTCTGTACTTTGCGTAGTGAAAAGAAAATTAAGTTTGTGCTTGTAAAATAAAGCTGGCAAAGATATTCCTGCGAGTTACAATGACAGGCAATCATGGTAACAGAAGAAAGGCGAATGTCTGTTCAGTCGGCGTTTCTCTGCTCTGTTAAACCCTGCCATCTTTGAGGCATTGACATGCAGTAAAATGTCCCTGTGCTTTTATGGCTGTGTCACCCTAGAAACACATTGAAGGCAGTTGTGTGCAGTGAATTTAGAAAGCTCAGTTGTACGTGGTAAAATGCAAGCAGTTAAATTTGACACTGGTTTTGCAAAAGCCTTCAATTACCCCTCAGAATATCAGGCACATGTCATGTGGTGAATAAAATTCATGTTTTTCTAGGCCAAAACGTGACGCTCTCTATTCACGCTCTGTTGTAATTGAAACACCCCAACTTTTGATGTTCTAGGTGGGAAAGGAGGAAAGAAGAAGAAGACGAAAGCGAACGCAAAGCCCATCAAGATGAACGGGTCGAATTGGGCCAACGTTCCACTGCCTCCACCTCCAATCCATCCTCTTCCGGGAACAGAGATGGACCACTATGCCACAGAACACCATGATGCGGGAGGGTAGGTTATATCGTTTTTACAACTTACTGTAACAGTCTATACAACAAATTCAGCGTCCATCTAAAGAGGGTGACCCATATGCAAGCACTGGATAAAACAAAGTCAACCCCGTTACTCATATGGAATTTCCCAAACGCTTTGTTCTGAACAGCTAATATCAGTCTATCTGAAGGCATTTGTTAATGCTTTAGAGAGTTAATAAAGCCAAAGTACCTCCAAATGATCTATTTATTGTGTTTATTATTAATAGACGGCCAACGTGTAATATATTATATTCACGTTTGACAAACCGTTCACGCTCAGCAACTTTCCCCTCTCACGGCACTCCACCCCGACGAGATACCGGAGTCAGCCCATCTGTACACTTACAGGAAACATGAAGGTGGTGATAGAAATTAAATCTCCTGCTTGAGAGGTGTGCTTGCCTTTCAACCCCGTTAATTTTCATCTCGGAAAGTCATCTGCCTTAATAGGCTCTCTGGCAAATGAGAAGTCTTCGGAGCTGTAAATCTCACCACTGTCTTTAATGGCTTCAGATTAAAACTGTTATGTCCTACGGGATTTGCACTGACAAATTCCTCTAATGAACATCGGCTTTATGACGTGTATTATTTCAGCATGTATAAGCACAGTTCGGGGAAATAAAAAAACGCAGTCATTCTGCTGGAACTGCCTTTATTGAAGAGGAAGGGACTTTTTTGCGTTTAACCCAAGATTTACATTTACAATCATATTTACTGGGTTGAATTTCTTTTTAGGATATTTTACTTTTACCAGCTATTGATTTTCCACCGTCTGAATGATAATTTCATCTTTATTTGTTCCAGTTATGATAGTGATGGTTGGGGTCCGCCGTTGCCCGTCCAGACGTACCTGCACCAGGGTTTAGAAGATGAGCTGGAGGAGGAAGAAGAACGGGTGCCCACTCCGCCCATAAGGGGCGTGGCCTCCTCTCCTGCAGCCGTGTCTTTTGGGAAACAGTCCACGGCCACTCTGAGCCCCTCTCCACGTGAGGAAAGGCAACCCATGCTTCAGGCCCACCTCGATGAGCTGACCCGAGCCTACCAACTGGACATGACCAAGCAGACTTGGTAAGATCTCAGAGAAAGTATTTTCTGATTTTACCATGAAGGGAAAATTCATCCGAAGATAAAAATTCTGCTATTATTAGTTCACCCTCGTGTCATTTAAAACCTGTATAGGACTCTTTCATCCGTGGAACTCAAAAGAAGATATTTGGAGAAATGTCTCTTGTTGTGTGTTCATACAATTGAAGTCAATGGGGGTCAATATTGTTCGGTTACCAACGTTCCTCAAAATCTTCTGTTTCGTTCTCCAGATTAAATCATTTGTATTTTTGAGCAAACTATCTGTTTCATCAGATACAGGTTTCCCTTTGGGTAAAAGTGTTTGTTAAATGAAAAAAAAACGTAATTGTAGTTGAATTACACATCAATATGATTCGGTAATGATTCGGTGCTCGTAAGGCCCCATGCTAAGCTCCTGCCTTAACCTGTCGCCGCTGTGAGCGAACAGCCTCCACCTGTCAGTCGTAAGATGTTGCGCTTCCGCAGTAATGAGTATTTCTCACAGTGCATTTTTGACGACCGGGAAGAGCCCATAATTATATGTGAATCCTGGCACAGGCCGCATCAAAGCATCACCACCGCACAAACACACACATACTGTATATAGACACAGAGTGGTGCTGTCATCGAGCTGGTGACAGCCGCAGAGAAGACACGCCTGCGGTGGTTGCCATTGTATCTCCTTCAAGCTGCAATTAGCAGGTCATTGTGTTAGCATGCAAACCGTAGCGCCGCTGAATTAGCCAAATTGTCCCAATTCATCTGAGACACGACAAGGAATGTTCTAAGAATACCCAAATTGCCTGACAGGCTGCACACCCTACGCATTTCTCTTTTGTCTTGACTTGTCGCTCGTCGACACTCTTTGTCTCCCGTTGACGGCTTGTGAAGCGCACGCTTATGCAAAACGGCGTGGTGTGTTCGTGTTTGACTTTGATGTTTGGTATTCTCTGCAGGCACATGCAGGGTGGGCCTTACCCTCCCCAGGCCCCCGCGCCACCCGTGGGCTACGTCTCCAGCACCCTGGTGTCCGATATCGAAACGGACCTCCCCGACGAAGATGACGAGGATGAGGATGAAGGGTATGAGATGTCGCCACCGATCAGGGGAATGGAACACACGCCGGGCTCTAGCATGGACAACTTGGACAGCTCTGTAACGGGTGAGCGGGGATTCGTGTTTGTCATAAAAATGCACATTGACGCTTAAACAATATTTTGAACTATTTTTAAAGCGTTCTTTGCTCAGGACATTCTGAAGACCTCTTCTAAACCTTTCGGTGTGCATTTAGATGGCCAGTGCAGATTGCGTTCATTCAAGGCATGAACTCCTAGCACCTCAGCATTTGCTTAATATCTCGTCCGTCGTCCTCATAATCTAAGATTTCTATCTTTCTAATTCATTTCAGAACTCAGTTTGAACCCAGTATGGACAGAAGAGAAAAAATGTCATTCAATAATTCTGAGGGAAAATGTTTAAAGTGGTTCATTAAAATGCAGTTCATTCGGTCAGAGACACCAGAAGATGCGATCTGCTCACATCTCGAATTATAATACAAAAGGCACATGTGGCGTTGAGATAAAACAATAAAACAGTGATCTCTAATCTGAAAGCTGCATATTTCTGTCCAGCGAGCACTTGGAGATTCTATTGTTCATGTTAACATGGAAAGCGGTCATGGTTTATTTACATGTGTACGGCGTGCGGTGGCTTTGTTTGCCCTGAAGAGAGAAAAACTCTTATCTGTAAATCGCAACATCATGTAGTCATTATGACTGTGTGTTTACTCCCACCTCACCTGTAAGCGAGTGCATTGAAATCTAGAGAGAGAGAGAGAGATGCGTTCACTGCATCACAGCCCATTTCCTCTTTTCGCCTTTGTAGCTTTTGAATAAATCTCACGTTCGTGTGGCTCCATTTCCCCATTCGAGACAGGAGGCACCGCTTCCATTTTACAGCTTTATTGGGGTTTTATGGGCCGCCTGTCAGAGAGGACTCATGAAGGGTATGACATTGCAGGGATAAAAACTCAGAGTCCTCTGTTCTGTTTCAGCCTGGGACCGAGACACAACCGGACCTTTATCTTCATTATAACTGGGCATCATTTTCATGTCTGAGGACAGTGCTGCAATTTCTGATATGAGCTAGAAAGCATTCCTGAATGCACAATGATCCGTCATCACTAAGACTGTTAAGTTAAGGTTAGTTTGATCTTTAGGTATTCCGTTAAATTAGCTAGATAGTTTGTGGTGGTTGGCAAATGAATCGCATAGCAAGTTAGCAGTTTAGTTGGTCAATTTGTAAATTCATGTCATGTTATGTTCGTTAATTAGTTGGGTAGTTATGCAGTTAGTTAGGGATAGGGTTTGTTGGTTAACCAGTTGGTTAATCACTCCAGCAGTTTTTTATTTAGTTAGTTTGTTGATTGGTTGGTCGGTTGGTCAGTTAGTTGTCCCACAATAGACACACAGCACTTAAAGGGACACTTCACCCAAAATGAAAATTCTGTCATCATTTACTCACCTTCGAGTTGTTCCAAATCTGTATAAAATTCTTTAGAAAGATATCTGGAAGAATGCTTATAACCAAACAGATCTTGCCCCCCATTGACTCCCATAGTAGGTAAAAATACAATGGTGGTCAAAAGTGCCCCAGAATTGTTTGCCCCCTACATTCTTCAAAATATCTTCTTTTGGGGGGGTGAAGTATCCCTTTAAAGATTGGGCATTGAAGTATCTGGCCGGATTCTCTCTCTCTCTCTCTCTCTCTCTCTCTCTCTCTCTCTCTCTCTCTCTCTCTCGCTCGCTCGCTCGCTCGCTTCACCTTTCAATGAAGCAGCATTGGTTGTCTGTGAAACCTGAGAAACACCAAGCAAGACACCAGTAAGACTCTCGACAGCTTCGTTTCTTTGTGTTGTTCATAAGTACTTGCTTTAGTTTCTGCCCCTGACAGTAAAACCCCAATTCTGCCCGACTCATTCTATAGACGAGACAAAGACGAGCACTTTAGTTAATTGAGAAGACTATTTCTTTTGGATAGGTCTATTAACATTTTTAAAGGTAACCATATTTTCCTTTATAGTGCTTAATTATTTATTGCGTTTATCGAGTTTGTGAAATAGCGAGGCAGTTTTATGGGTGTTGTAATGTCAACAGTGAGCTCACTGTCCAGCTCCTATCTGCTCCCATAAACCCTCTCGCCGACCGCACAGAGAGAGAGGTCACATGTCTTGAGGTGAGCGTCTCCGCCCAATCATCAAGAGGAACGATTACGACGCTTAACGATATGCAGATGAGGCCACGGCCGGTGTAAATCAACTTTGGGTGGGTTTTATAGTCCTGCATAACTCCAGTCAGTGAGTGATTTTGGAAAACAAGCTTGGTATTCCGAGCACCTAAAAATAGCCAGGACTGCCTTAGAAAGCAGTCTTTGCCCATAAAATGTTAAAGCGATGTTTGTATTCGCTCCATATTTATATAAGCTACAGTACAGACGTTGGCCTGTGTATACTGCCAGCTCTGAATTAAGAACAATTTGTGGGAAGTTCTCTTCACGGCACGCAGTATAAAGAGAAAAGGGTTTGCGAGAATTTCTTTGGATGGAGGATTGTTATTGTTTTGCAGCTGCCAGGGTTATTATAGGGTACGGTGTTTTGGAGGATCTGGTTGTTAAAGGGGATGTTGTCTCTGGAGGTGGGAGGTGCTGAGGCATGCGCAGGAGCTGTCCCCTCTGATGTGAAGCTGTGTGCCTGCTTCTGTCTTTGCCAGCACATCCAATTCATTATACGCACTCTTGTTTTTGCTGAGAGACGGTCTCCAGAGACTCAAGTGTTTTTTGGGGGGGGGTGAAAAAGTCCTGTGCTGTTTCTGAGGAAATTAAAATCTGGAAGAGACTGGCAGAAAGAGATTCTTTTCCTGCACTCTATTCTCTTCTTTCTTCAGTTTTGGACAGAAGTAACAAACTCAAGCACATATTTATTTTGGTGCATTGGAATCCTTTGTTATAGTTGTAGAACTTTATAATAAGACTATTGTGTGATTTTGTCTGTGGACAGGCAGGTAATTATTCTTCTCTTTTTTTTACATTTTTATAATAATTTATCATTGTTTTTTTAAAGGTACAGTATAGTGTTTACATTTATGGACCATTAGCAGAATCAAATGCACTGCAAAAAATTACTTTCTTAATTAGACTTTTTTTCTTGTTTTCCAGTAAAAATGTCTAAAACTTCTTGAATCAAGATGCATTTTCTTGATGAGCAAAATGACCTAAGAAAATAAGCCTCGTTTTTAGTAAAAAAATATGAAATTTCAGTGAAGTTGTGCTTAAAACAAGCAAGAAAATCTGACAATGGGGTAAGAAAAATCATCTTGAATTAAGGTTTACCTTTTTCTTAGTCACTCAATTCAAGATTCGTTTTTTGCTTGTTTTAAGCACAAATTCACAGAAATTTCATATTTTTTTTACTAAAAACATTTTTCTCAAGAAAATGCATCTTGATTCAAGAATTTTTAGACACATTTACTGGAAAACAAGATAAAAATACTAAGTAAGAAAGTCATTTTTTGCAGTGACCAAATCCAATATTCTGACATCATTTATTCACGTTCATGTTGTTCAAGACCCTTACATGATTTGTGTCTTCTGTGGAACACAAAAGAAGATATTTTGCAATGGGGGCCGATGTTCTTTTCAAAATATCTTCTTTTGTATAATGCAGGATAAAGTCGCACAGGTTTGGAATGACATGAGGATGAATAAACGATGAAAGAATTTTCATTCTTGTATGAACTATCCCTTAAAGTCACCATGCAATCAAACAGGAAAATTCAAAGTGTTTTACAGTGTTGCTGTGATTATTATAAATGATTTATTTGTTTTTTATTAATTTGCACTTGCAATCTTTAATCAAAAACGTTAAGCTCCTCTCCCCCTCTCTACAACAACTCTTCATCGCATGACGTCAGCAACAAAAAGGAGGTAGGACTACAGTATAATGACTGTCCAATGGCCAGGCATTTTTAGCCTTCCCCTGAATGCCCAACTTACAACAGACCAATCAAAAAGGGAACGGCAAAATAAAGCCCCGCCCTACTTTTTTTTCTCATTTCAGAAGCCGTTTCACTCGGATACAAATCACGATACGGAAAAGAAGTCAATCGCAACTTACGTTTCATGGTGACTTTAAACAGGTTTCTCATACGATTCCCTTATCTTTCATTGGTTTGACAAACAGGAAGCTCTACCCAAACTCACGTTAGCAGTACATGAACAATACGTGACATCAATCTATCACCAGGACCTCATTTTGAAATGTGACTGTATCCACTTCAACCTCAGATCATTAAACAATAGTCGCGTCATCTCGCATCAACTTCCCCGAGGATGTTTGCGGCTCCTGCCATCAATCAAAAGAATCTGTGCCGTGACTTTGACAAGCGCCAAAAAAAGCAGAGTCGCTTTGATCGCGCCGCGTGTTTCCATGCGAGATATCAGCTGCCTTACCCGAGGCCACGCGCAGGTGCTCGCGCTCCGTTCCATCAGAGTGATCAGAGGAAGTGAGGTCGCTGCTGATGGGTAGACAGGTGTCTGCTGTTGTGCCGTGAGTTTATACGGAGGATGTGGGCAGAAATAGTCTGTGCAAAAAGAGCGTAAAGCATGTTTTATATATGAACTAACTGTTGTATAAATATAAATGATGTTGTTGAAAAAATACAATTTATTATTATTAAGCTCCTGTTTCTCTGGATAAGACGCATTATAAAGCTGGTTAATGTAACGCCCCCCGCCGCCGCTCCTATCCAGGCTCCATGGTGAACGGATGGGGTTCGGCTTCAGAAGATGATGACAGGAACTTTTCCAGCCGTCGGTCCAGCGTTGGCAGCTCCTCCGACGGGTCGCTCTTCACTCGCTGCAGCTTCGCCCGAGCCCTGGTGGCCGCTGCTGACAAGGCCGGATATCGTCTGGACGGCACCAGCCTCAGCAAGAGAGGTCCGTCTGGAAGAAACGCGAGTCTGGACGTCTGGCGCTAGTTCACTTTTAACAGAACTTCTTTTCCTCTTTGACTGCCTTTTGAGTTTACACTGGTGTATTCTTGCAATTTATCTTGCGGGGTTTCGTGCGCAGCATGTCGCAGATACTAACATCTGAGTGTGTTTTCGTGACGGCTGTTTTCACTGAGCAAAGTTTCGATCCCGTGCTTTCAACATAATGATTCGTGTTGCGCTGCGAATGAATTAACTGGGAACGGATCAGATGCTTATGTTCTCCCATTCTTTTGTTATGCCCTTCGGCTTTGACTTCATCTCTTTCCATCTCTGTAACGATCTTGATTGTTTGGAACTTCCACAAAAATTCATGAAGTCGCCCCCACAGTCTTGAATCCGTCTCAGGGTCAAGTTTTTCCCAGCAGGCTGCATAAGAGAAATGAAATATATTGATCGATTTTGCTGCGTCTGAATCAAACTAACAAGCTATCCGCCCTCCTTCTGAACTCTCCTTTCACCATCTATTTTTCTTCACTGTAAGGTTTCGCTAGCATTAAATGCTGCTTCATAATCATGGTTGTCTCTGTCCTGCAGATAAAGGTCTACATCACAGACCTCGTCCTTCCAGCCCGTTCTCCACAGACGGAAGCACGGTGGGCACGCACAGTCTGGGTCACCAGCGGGCGGCAAGGCCCACCCGCAAACACAAAGGACCTGGCACTGCCCCGCACCGCCGCGATGCCAGCGCAGACGGTAAGATCATTTCATCCAGTTTCTTATGATTGGACAAACAGGTTTGGACATAGATGTTCCAGTATGGGTTATTTATTGGTTACATAAGACAGATGGAGGGTTAAATTAGCAAACCTATTATCTGCTCATTCCGAATCCGTTAGCATTACTTATCAATTATGATGGAATCAATATTACCCTTTTAATGCCATTTAAACACGCCCACTGCCAAGGTGATATATGCACAAAGTACATAAATGTAAAAAGTGTGACACACCTTATGTATGAGGTACATTTATACGCCATTGTGTGACCATTTCAGATCTGCCCCCACCTCCAGAACCTCCTCCCTGCCAGTCGGCTCGTATTCAAGGGGCGAGAAACATGTCCAATCCCTCCGATCGCAATGCCTCATCGCTAGAGAGGCAACCTATGATGGGCCTCGAGGAGATGAAGAGTTCTTTGGACCGGCAGACCCGAACATCACTGGAGCGCCATTGGCAGGCCCAGGACAGACTGGGGTCTATAGAGAGGGGCGAGGAGAACAGGAGAGGGCAGAAAAACGGCCCTGTTTCAGGTTGGTCTATAGATGCGAATTAAGAAGGGGGGTAAAGAGACATTAATTAAATTGATTTATTTAAATTATTAGTTCAATATGTCATGAATAAATGTATTATATAAAAATGTATTTATTAATTTATTGTTATTATGTTCAAACAAAACAAAAGTTTTTTTTACTAGTTTAACTTTTTTTGTTTTACAAAACTTATAGATTGCCAATTGGGATAGAAGTATTTTAACATAAAACATTTCAATTCATACTAGTGGTATAGCGATATACTGCGTCATGAAATATCGTGATAAAACGTGAAAATATCACAATAAAATATCGCCCCAAAATGATAGGATGAAAAATGAACATTTTTAGGTATGACGTTTTTACAATTGATGTCTGTTTAATCCTGTTGGTTGAGTTCCCAACATGTGACGTGGGTCAACATCTATTATATTTTATTTTTATGTAGTGGTAGCATGTAGTCTCTAGCATTGTAGCCTTCCTAATTGTTTTCTTAAAGGGGTCATATGGCTCGAATACGTGTTTTTCTGTGTCTTCGGTGTGTTATAAGCTGTCCGTGCATGTATTAGACACGTAAAATTGCACAAATGAAAGTGTCGGAACAAAAGATGCATTCTATCTAAAAGAAAATGCTCACCCAGACCTGCCTGAAACGCCTCGTGTAGCCACACCCCCACAAATCTACGTCAGTTCGTGGTATGATTTGACTAAGACCGCCCAAATGTGTACTCAAGTAAGGTGGGCGTACCTGTCAGCACAATTGCTTTGGAACCTGATGTTCCAAATATGGTAAGAGGCGTTACATTTCCCTCACACACTTGGTATTCGACCAATCACTACGCACCGGTTAACTGGCCAATCATAGCACACCTGCACGTTTCAGAGAGGCGGGGCAAAGAGTAGATACATACATGCACGGTATGTGGAAAATACAACGTTTTTTAACCTTAAATCATGTATACACATTGCATTACATCTAAAACAAACCATAATATTCGTTTTAGCCCTGTCATATGACCCCTTTAATTTTATGTTAAAATGTATTTTTATTTTTATTATTCTATTAACAGACTGATTCAATTTCTATGAATTCATATACAGAGCCTTTAGTTAAACTTTAAATATTGCCAATGGACTAAGGAAAATAAAGTTGAAGTTTTTAATAAGCTTTCTATTTTGTTTCATAAAACAACATCCTAGGTCTTTGGTTACTTTGTACTTTGTAAATAAACCTTGAATTAGAAATTGTATGTTTTTATAAGAGTTTCATTTTTTGCAGTCAAGTTTTATATACTTACAGACACTTGTTAATGATTAGGAAATCATTTCCGTTTCATCTTTTCAAATGCTGTTCAAAATATCACAGTACTTTCGTAATTGTGAACCCATTTTATCGGAATGTATGCCTAGTTCCTACTTTGACTTTCTATTACATATCACAAAAAAAGAATCAATGCAGTACACACGTGCATAAGTGTCCATATGATTTTGGACAGATCTGCTTGGCACGATAAACGCACTCTTAATTTACTAGAGCGTGCCTGTAAAATGTTATCTTGCTATCATGGTCACCAGAGACAGATGTTTGACAGCACCAGCTGTGGACCCTTGGCATTCATTTACAGTCCCTGCTGTATGGAGGCCATGCTGGAGCAAACAGATTGCCGTGTCTCCCTCTCTTCTTGAGCTCTTCCACGGCCAACCCGGCCTTCTCCAGGATCCCGCAGACAGGAGGCACACTTATCCGCACAGATGTACCCTAATCGCTCCAGCCCTCATTTCTCACTGTATACACACACGCTGCAATGAGGCAGGAGCTCCATCTGTGCCTGTCTGATCATTAGGATCCAGCATTCTGGCTCGCATGAAGCACAGAGAACCAGTGAATCTGGCCAGACCGGGCAACCCTTCACGGTCCATCTTCAACTTTAGTTTGGGGATTCGTCCGAGCATATTGCTAATGGGTCAAAACTGGCGAGGGTCACTCGCGTTGGTACCAGTCAGACACAAACCAATTATGGATAGTTTCCAAACTGGAATCCCCCACCCAACCTACAGAATGAGAAACACCTGCTGACATTTTCAGCTACGTGTAGACGGTCACCGAGATGTCTCACCACGGTCCTTAACGTATGGTTTCTTTTTGTTTCAGATGAGGCCATGTTTCCGTACAACAAACCGTCATTCCCGTCTCCTGGGGGGCACAGCTCATCTGGGACAGCTTCATCTAAAGGGTCAACGGGTCCTCGGAAAGGAGAGGGGACGAGGGGACAACACCAGCGCTCCACCACCGAGCCGACCGACAGCGGGTACATGGGGACCAATGCGCAGTACTCTGGAGAATTATGTAAGTCTGTGATTTATTGAGAAGCTTTGGTTGTTGGTTCGAAAGCGATTCTATCGTATTTGTTTTCTTTGCGTCTTCAACAGAGTGAGCCATTTTGATGGGAACAGACGAATGCCTTGATCTGTGCCGGATACGTGGCCTCGCCTTCCCGGTGTAATGAACTCGTGAAGCATCAGACGGAAGAAAAGAAAAAAGAATAAAACGTCTGAAAATGACCAACTGTAAATGTGATGTAAAGATGGACGTGCTACCCACAACATCCCTCACCTTCCCCCTTAAGCTTTTCATTCACAGAAAAAAAGAAAGTCGTCGAAAAAAACCCGCTACGGATTGCCGACATGGGCGAAACCGAGGAAGGGAATCGAGTTTCCTGTAAATATATGCTTGATATCGAAGACGGAAAGTGACATTATTGTTATTGCATCGCTATGCAAACCGAGTTCTGTTTCCGCGCTCTCTTACGCTGTTGGTCGTTTGTACGATAAGTGAATCGATGGGCTGTGGTGCCATAGAAATTATGTTGTCATCCATCATTTGTTAATACTTCTCATGAATTAATTGTTGTCATTATAATTATTATAATTAATTATTTTCTTTTGCACTGCAATTTTGGTGATAAGCACAAAATTATAGCTCCTGCTGACATGAAGAATTGTGGGTAAGGAAATGTGAAGGGGAGTATCTGTACTGTAACTAGAGATTAAACAAATATATAACAGTGTACAGAGATATATTAAGATATGCCTGCATCTATGCCGGCGTAAAGATTTTCTGCAGTTGCGTTCCTCTGCGGTAGAGGAGCTAGAAATGGGCAAACTGGTCACAGATGGTTTGGGAAAACTGTTTCCAGGGACATTTATAAAAGCGGTTCTGCTTTCAACTGTTCCCACTGCCCCTAGCATTTCTACTTAGTAGTCAAATCTAGTCCACTTGGTCCGATTGGAATTTTTTAACTACACTGGACTTCACACACACGAAACTCTTCGTCCTCACTGTCGGTTGCTTGCTTCTGTTTTACATGTTGATCATTTCATTTTTGTATCGGTTTATCTGAACAAAAGTGTAGCACGGCTAATAATTCTTGTGTTTTTGTTTACTTTTTTTTATCTCCACTATGAAAACAAGCACTTGAAAGCCATATGAACAAAGCTACAATGCCCCTGCCTTCTTGTAAGGTTTCTGCCTTTCTAAAGAGGTTTTGTAGATGTTCTTTTGCTTGTCTCGAGAGTCAAGTGGAGAGTCAGGTACTTAGTTTCCCTTTTGTTGAGCACTTAATGCATCTTGTTTTTGACAATGTCCCAAGCCTTGCTTTTGTTTTTCCAAAAAACATTGTCTTTCAATCACATAAAGAAGTTTCTAAAATAAATAAAAAAACAACAACATTATGCCTCGCAAAACAAAAAGTATCTCCCACATAATTGCTAATGCAATGCCTTGTGGTCAAACAATTTGTGTTCACTGACCCAGTCTCCACGTGCACATCACATGACCGTTTACCGACCAGTCCAGTAAATTCTTTCAGTGTCCTTTTTGGTCCTTTCGCTTGCAAAAATTTGACAAATACAGTATGAATATATTCTGAAAACATGATTTACAAAAGGCTGCTCAAAAGGATATTTTTACTGGAGATTCTTCAGGAGTTACTGGTGAAATGACTGTTTTCTTTCCTTCTTTTCGTTTTCGTACTGACGACTGCTCGAAAATGAAAACTCTCCCAGACCGGGCCGTTGTTCTCAAATGTTTCACGTTTTCTCGAATTCACGTCATTTCCGTGCTAACGTCCAGCTGTTTTGGAATAATGAGGTGCGAACGGGTATCTCAGGTGATTTTACATCTATAATGGGTGTTGTTGATGTGGGTGTATATAAATGTATATATTCATATGCATCCTCACGTAAAGAGAGTTCATTTCATGTTCGCTATTGAAACGTTTTCCACCCCGTGTAGGCCTACCTGATGGATCGCTGTATGCTCTCTTTCTTTTTGGCCCCGTCGACAGTGGATGTCCATTTCTCTTCCTTTCATCTGAAACGTGCCGGTACACTAAATGTCCATAAGACAAAGATGTCACTTACAGAACATACCAAAATTAATATTGATATTTCTAATGTCTAATGCATTTTAGTGTCTTTTTTAATACTTGTTTCTTTAAACATCACAGTGTTGTTGTTTTTTGTATTTATTAAGATAATAAAGGTATATTGTGAAAAATGCATAAAGGTTTGTGGAATATAAAATGCTTCTCCTTGACTTCATTTCATGCTGCCAACCGAATTTAAAGATTGTCTTTTATTGTTAGTGTGCAAAGCATCCTACCGTTTTACAAACAGAACAATGAAAAATTGTTAAATTCAGATATTGCAACAGACGTCCCCCCGAAAATGGAATGTATACAGTTGGCACATTTTGTATTTTTGTTAGATAATGATGAACGGAATTTGGAGTAGTGCTGTTCTATAACTTGAAAAAAACTTGCCAAACAATTTTTGTGTATCATGAGTGTTGGTTACTAAACCCTCTGTTATCTTTAAACGTGTCTATCTCAAAAAGCAAAATAAATAGCGAGTCATTCAGATACTTCAAAGAAAAGGTCTGAGATCACAAAATGACACACATTCTGCCAAATGCACTAAATTCTCGGCGTGAGCTGTTATTCAGGTGTCGTGTTGAGTGCGGCGGCTTCCTGCATAAAAAAGCCTTTCCGATGTAATGTCATCCATCTTTAAAGTATATATTAAAATTAATTTTATGGTACGTTTGATAAGCAAATCCAAAAGCAAGCAGCGACTACGAGGTCAAGCCCTTCAACAAAGTTAAGTACATGTCTGATGATGAGTTTCAGAAAAACAGATTTAAAAAAGCAATTAGAACTTGCCCCCTAATGAGCATCTGTACTGTACAGATTGAAAAAAATAAGAGCTATATTAAGATATGCCTGCATCTATGCCGGCTAAAGATTTTCTGCAGTTGGGTTCCTCTGCGGTTGAGGTGCTAGACCCTCTCCATGCTGGAAATGGGCAAACAGCTAAATAAACGACATCAGGGTGAGCAAACAATGACAGAATATTCATTTTTAAGTGAATAACGTACAGGCAATGTTCAGAATGTCAGACAGTATAAAAAATAAGAATGCACTCAATTGGCTAAGCTTAAATGAGACATTTTTCCGTGTCCTAAACAACTGCAAGTGGTCTTGAATGGCCTTTGCATTTGTTTGTAATGATATCTGAAAAAGCTGTGAAATGTCAGCCTGGAATTATTTTTATAGCTGTTGAAACTGAAGATTCATTTCAAGAGATTCACCAACTTTGGTGATGAAAGCACATTTGAAACAACATTCTGCATATCTGAAGTAATAAAACCACAAGAGGAAAGCGTCACTCTCTTCATCCGCCTCCGTCCAACGGATGAGCAATGATCAAGCGTCCACACAGCAGTGGAGATGAGATGAAGAATTTCATCCCCATTTTAACCCAATGAATAACTCCAAATAAAAGAGATTAGCAGTATTTCCCATTTGTAGGATTTTAGGTCTGTATTAATATTGCCATAGCATCCAGCATCTCTGGACTCAGAAGTGTAAATGAGAAAAGGAATTTGATGGAAGAGAGACGAGGGAAAAACAATGGGAAGTCACGTAGCTGCGAATATAAACCATGCTTCGTGTTCACTGGAAAGTGACTGTGTTTGTGTTTATAGCAAAACCTGCTCTGTTTTCATTGGCTGTGACGCTCGGAGAGAATGTTACACACACACACACACACTGATGTGTCCTGTATGCTTGCCAGTCATAAAAATAATGACTAACCCTTTTATTTCGCCTGCAAAGCAACTTTTTCTCGCTTCCCCAATTTCATTTCTTTTCCCTTACATTTTTCACCTGCTTCCCCTAAATGCATTTTTTCAATGTCATTTTACAGCCGTTGCCTTCTAGAGTCGCAATATTAACACTACATCTACACGGTTTTATTGTTGGTCCTCTTGATTTAGATATGAGCTCAATTGCCTATTGACTTTAATTGCATGCATTGAGCATACGTTTGCTCTTTGATTTAGTTAGTTTGGGGGTCGCATTTGAACCCGCGACTGCAAGCAAATAAAGGCATGACGCAAGCAATGCGTGTGTGGCCACTGGATGCTGGGGATGTGCTGGTGTGTAGGTTAATTAAAGGAAACATCCCTTGCTACTGTTTCTGTTCTCGCTCTCTCTCAGAAATGAGGAATGGAAACAGAGAGGCCAGTGGTACCAGTACAACACAATTCATCATTCATGTCAGCCATACTAGAGCCAGCTGCTCAGAACAGACACGGAAAATTTGCATTTCAAACCAACCCCCCCCCTCATCAACCCCTCTTTTGTCATTTCTCACTGTTAATGGTCTTTCTTATCATTTAACCAGGAAACTAATTCCTGTCTTTGATTATTGTGACCCAAATGTGTCTTTCTGCCATTTCGTTTTTGCTGAAACCACATTTTCTCTCAGTTGGATGACAAGACCAAATTAAAAATATTTAAGTTCTGGTTTGAGTTTCTCTAATAGTTGTCTTGCAATTCATTTGAATGTATATTTTTATAAAGTGCGATAGTCTAAGCCTCCAGTATTTTTACACTGCACCTGTAAGTAGACTAATGTTGTGCTTTTACTCTTCCCGCCATGTACAAAGTGCAGATACAGACAATGATTTCGAAGTGACCTCTCGAGATTTTGTCTTATGTAAACGCTTTCAATTCAATATCTGTTTTTGTACATAGAAGCTAGACAGACATCGTTTTCAAACAATAGGAGAGCGATTTGCATCATTATTTTATGAAGCTTCACGTAGGCCTACACACTTAAAAAAAAAAGGTGCTTCAAAAGGTTCTTTGATGCCATTGAAGAACCTTTTGGTTCCATAAAGAACAATTAACATCTGAAGAACCTTTCCGTTTCAAAAAAAGGTTCTTTGTGGCGAAAAAAGGTACTTCAGATTATAAAAAAGAGCTGGTTCTTTAAAGAACCTTTGACTGAACGGTTCTTTGTGGAACCAAAAATGGTTCTCCTACGGCATCGCTGTAAAGACCATTTGTTAGCACCTTGATTTTTAAGAGTGTAAATCTGCTTGATGCATTCTGAAAAAGCCCAACATATTTCAATGCATTTTGAAGATCAGATATCTGTAAATTAAAGCACTTTTTGTTCAGCACACTGTTCTGTCCTACCTTTCATGTTAAGCAGATACATTTGGCACAAGGTCTTTTATTTCACTTTTGACACTGACGTTTACTTTTATCTTTCTCCTCTCCCATCTCTTCGTGAAATCCACTAAGCTTTCATCGCTGTCTTTATAAGCCAAGATAGCTGCGGTTAGCTGAAGTCACAAGTACTGTAATTACCCACGAACGCTTGCTAGAACTTTTCTTTTGTAGAGCTAAGAATGAACCAAAGGCCAATCTCAGTGGCCGAGACTATATCTGAGGACTGAATGAAGTTCAGCGAAGAAAACATCTATTCAACCAAGAAAATCATTTTACCAAACCTCAGGCTCTCTGAACACACACCTGTTGGAGGATGAGTTCAGAGATTCGGTCCGAGCGGTGGCTTGTCTTCAGGTGGGATTGGCTGATGAACATCTCTTAATCAAGCTGTAATTGTTTGAGCAGGACCCCCGGTGACCCGACTAATGGAAATGGCCCAGATTAATGATGTGTGCTCACTCACGCAGTGGGAGGTACCGCCCACACCCACGACTCATTGGCTCTTTCATTAATTTATTAATTAAAAGGTAACAATGAGGCTGGAAACAAAGAAACAGCACGCGGACGGCTAAAGGACAATGAGGAGGAGACGGTCTTTCTGCATTGTGCTATGATTCATGTGTGTACTTAAAGCCACAATATGGAATAATTTTGTTATGAAATATCCCAAAATCACTTGCACAGTGTGATATATTTCATGCAGTTGTGTACTTACATTATCCCAAATGTTCCCAAGAATGTGCAAATCCAGAGAAATTCCTATTTAAAATAATGGCCCGTCCCTTGTCTCCCTTGTATTTGTCGCATATCAGTGACTTAATATCCGCTGCTCCGCACTACCCTCAGTTTCCGGTTGTAGAAACTATGACAACACGCAAATGCGGAAGTGGTTATACAGCATCTGGGACGCAGCATCTGTTGTTCTGTTATTATGGATCACGATTACTCTTTGGCGAGTAAAGGAAACCCAAAAAAAGTGTAAACGTAGGCCAAATGAGGCAAGCAGGCTTGTGGAAATAACAAAGAAATAAAACAAGGATTAATATCTTCGTGGCGTTTTCTAAATGGAGAGAGCTTCGCGACCAACTTGGACTCGACAGAGACTCTGCTCTCGCATGTGTTTTAATAGACAGGTAAGCAAATAAAATGTTATTGTACACGAAATACTCATGCACAGATTATTTGAAGTTATGAATCCAGTTAACCTATGAAATACAGTATATGTCACACAAAAATATGTAGCCAGTAACGTTACTTGTAAATGCTGTGGGTTCGTTCCATTTACTTTGAAAAACGACGACTGTATGACTGTTTTAAACAGGTAAAACTGTGTAGCATTACGCTACCAAATCAATGGACAAAGTCCAATATCAGTCGCGGGCTAACGTAGCATTACATTCCACGTTTCTTGCAAGCTAATTCATTACGATGACGTAAAATAAAATAAATTCATTACCTCGTCCGTGCACATGATGGGAGATCTCCATACGGCTCTGAATGGTGAAAACGACATGTCCCATAATTCCACTCTCCTACATAACGTCATTTAGCGTCGCCTTTTGTTGTTGTTTCGAAAGTGCGCCATCTAGCGATCCAAATATTCCATATTGTGTCTTTAAGTCAATTGATAATTATAAAACGTTATGTGAAATTGATCACAGTTTGAAAATAATTATTGAATTAGAAAAGGAGGATACGGGGCGTTGTAACACATTTTCTGGTCATAAATCTTTTCTAAAGACGTCAATATAAAACGAATGAAGCGTTACTTGGATAGATGGCACTATTGTTGTAAACCGTTTCTGTCATATATCTGAGAATTTTGTAAATTTGCCAAATGTGATCTCTCAGAAAATCTATTTTTTATCAACACTATAACCTGAACACACAACTTTATTATTACACATAAGATTAAAGTATACAAAAGATTGCTAAAAACCAGTCGACCTCTTAGCTTGTACCAGTTGTATTGTGTACACAGGTTTTATTGGTATTAAAACCATAGTGATTACAAATTTACTATGATTTCTCTACACTAACCAAATAATATTTCTAATAAAACTGCAGTAATACAATACAATAATACAGCAATCTGTAGTAAAACAAATATTAATCAGTCTGCCAAAAACAACATACAGTATAATACACTTTTACTATAATAAATCCATGGTTAATTTTCCTAAGGTTCCTACTTGGCAAAATGAGTCATGGAGGCTTTATGGAAAGGTCATTGTGTACATACGCTTTATTGGAAGAGTAAAGTAGCCTATCACTGTTTTCTTAAAAAAGGCTTAAGGCTAATCCCAGACTAAAATGAATGTGTGACCTCTTTTAAATGAATATAACTTGGCCAGAAATATCTTAAAATATATCAGTGCCATTGTTTTGTCACAAGATGCACCAGTAATGTCTTCTTATAAGGCATTTTTATAAAAGCGACATAAATATCTTAATTCAACTAATGCATAGTCCTGGTTTAAGCTAAACCGTGTCTGTGAAACCGGGCAAAAATGTGTATTTATGTATAGGCAATGTTCCGAATGTCAGACAGTATAAAAAATAAGAATGCACTCATATTTATTGTGAATGTTGGCTAAGCTTAAATGAGACCTTTTTCCGTGTCCTAAGCAACTGCAAGCGGTCTTGAATGGCCTTTGCATTTGTTCGTAATGATATCTGAAAAAGCTGTGAAATGTCAGCCTTTTATAGCTGTTGAAACTGAAGATTCGTTTCAAGAGATTCACCAACTTTGGTGATCAAAGCACATTTCACTAACAACATTCTGCATATCTGAGGTAATAAAACCACAAGAGGAAAATGTCACTCTCTTCATCCGCCTCCGTCCAACGGATGAGAAATGATCAAGCGTTGACTCCACAACACACAGCAGTGGAGATAATATGAAGAATTTCATCCCCATTTTAACCCAACAACTTCTGCCAAAAACATGATATTGAAGAGGTTTGTAAGAGCCCAAACCAGACTTCCATGAAACAAATCTTAAAATTTAAGTAGATGTCTCTTTCATTTATTATAACATATTGCATCCTAAAAATCTGCTTGACGGGCTTCACAACAAACAGCAACAAATTCCTGCTAGTCTTGTAAATTCTCCGGTTTAGGGCGCATGACCGTCGGGGTTATTTTTAATAATTTGAGTGGCACCTGAGCGGGCGCGTGTTTCTTCACGAGGCGGCTGAAGTTATTAGACATGGCGCTTTCGACGTAGCGTCTCACTGAAGCAGCAAATTAACACAAAGAGACTGCGACGCATTAAGATCGAGGAAGGAAGAAATACTAACACGTTTCTGCGGTTTTCTACCGTAGCGTTCGCAATTTCTTACGCAATTAATCTAACAATCCGTTCGAGTGTTGACATGTCCCCGTGTGCTAATTTATACGGAATGCGTCAGATGTCGAGCAGGTAAGTGGGAATGTTTTACCTCAGGGGCTCATGCGCGAGTCTGTATACAAAACACTCTTCTGAGACTGTTAAACGGGGATGAAATGCAATCAGCTTGAAATTGCGTTCATAAATCCATAACAGCACATTATTTTGTTTGGCGAATTTTAGGTCTCTGTGCAATAACTACATCAAGTGCAGTATTTCATACATATAACATATAATAGGCTAAATAACGTAATTAAATGCTAATATTGCCATAATTCATAAACTGGTCTGAGGGATAATCTAAATTGGATTGAATGGAAAGGGTCACGACTTGGTTTGGTTCATGTAAAGCGGATCTTTCTATTCAACACTATTGGGGATGGTTACCTGGCGAAGAACTATGAAAAAGCAATGTTTAATCACAGTCTTTTTAATATTTGGTCCTTCCCAACTCATCCATTAGACGACTAGCCATTTTCCCAAGATGATAAAGCTAATTTATGATATTACAGTTTTATGGCTCCTCTGGGTCAACTGTGATGAGTTTGAGAGGCTTCCTGAGTGGTTGATGTAAATGCTTATGATGTCATTTCCAAAATATGTTTTCGTAAAGTACTTGAAATTGGTCTAATGGTGGTAGTAAAATGATGTTAAATTGACAGCCTTTATTATTTATCTGTTAATTTAGCTGGAGTAATTTATATGACAAAAACATGCAAGGCATTTATACTTTTGTTTTTATTCTTTAATTGTATTATCACAATATTGAGACTAGGAGGTGAAGTGTACAATCTCTGTGCAGCTGGTATCACCAAAAACAATTCTGTTTTTTTAACAAGTTTCACCAACCGGTGCAACTGGTCAACACAACATTTGGTTCTGCACCAATGTCTTACCTGTTTGAGCATAAAAGTTACACAAGTTGAATCCTGCAAACACATTCAAAAACCTCATTCCTAAAAGATTTAACACTTTGATATAAGATTAAGCTTAAAGAAACTGTTCTGTTAATAAAAATAAAAATTCTGACTTTATTTATTTTTTACTTTTCATGTCATTCTTCCGTGTAACACAAAAGAAAATATTCTAATATAAATATCTCTTTTGATTTTATACAATGCAAGTCATTGAGGGCCAGTGTTATTTGGTTACCAAAGTTCTTATGTTCTAAATTATAGAGTTTAAAGTTTAAAATGACATGAGGATGAGTAAAGAATTTTTATTTGGGGAACTATCCCTTTAATGTAAAGTTTTTTTCTTGGATCTAATTGGATAATGGAGGTTTTTGGAGTTTGGTCACCATTCATTTAAACTTAAACGGAGTGTTTATGTACACTGAGTACAAATAGCCCGCCTTGTTGGCAGAGACTATTTGCACTAGCTCCGCCCACAAATATATGATTGGAATAAAGAAAGTGTAAGAACACTCCAGTGGCGTAAGGTGTAAAGTCTGTATAGCTTTGGCACTGGAGACTGGGGTTCTGATTCACCTATGGCTGAAAACGCTATTTAACCTTTTGCTATCACATTACAGATCGTAAAGGCTTTTGTTTTCAATAAAATTGATTTAAGACTTAAAATTCATTTTTTATTCATAAACTTTAGGTTTAGGGTAAGGTTGGGGGTCGGTGTAGGGCTTTAATATCTCAATAAGTTGCCATCATTTTAATAATTTTATAAATATAATGATTTACACTCTATTATTGCATAATGTTTAATGCACAACAATACTGAGGTGCAAACAGTAACGTTATCTGCCACTATTTATATGTACCAATAACTACCATTTCTACTATGTCCAAAGAAAATACAGCTATTTTCGGTTAGTGTAAATAGCATATCGCTAAGAAATGCTGCTATTTTTACTTAGTGTAAACAGACCCTACTGCTATTTAAACAGTGTAAATAGCATCTGTTGCTATTTACATTTAGTGCAAATAGCCGCTGCCTAATTTAAATGTTTTAATCTCCTTCCAAAATTCAGATTTATGAATGTAATCTTTTTTATGTTTTGTTTTCATATATAGTTCATAATTTCACAACACAATTACTGGCAGGAAGTCGTTATGTAAGCACTTTATTATTCAATCATTTTGTTTTACTCCATACAAATTATCGTTTAATCGCTTGACAGTTTTCTTCAAAAACACAATTCAATTCAAACCTGTTTTGCTGTTGTGCATAAAATGCATTGTCATTTAAATGAAGGCAATATATTTTAACATTTCAGGTTTATATGCATCTCCCGTCACATTATCCTGAAGCCGCTTAATCTTTATTTCATTCAAACTACGGAAAGAGCATTTGTTATACCGCATGTACTGTACAACCATCATAAATACAACCCTTACACAAAGCCATTGTTTAACATTATCACAGAGATAAAATCCAGTGTGATGGGGTTATAAAGTTATAAACCTAAGCCCGCTAAACATTTGATCATAAACCTATAGGTGCGTGTTGTAAAACGTTTGTTGCAGAGAACGGCATTGTTTTAATGCATGTGCAAATTCTGCCTCAGAGGGAAAGCAAGCACATCACGTTGCCATCCAATTTGTGTTCCATTCAGCAATTACTTTCATGCTCGGCTTCCCCCCATCTCAGACAGAAGAGAGATTATCTGTGTAGCGTCTGAACACTGCGAATCCTAATTAAAAAAATGCTGTCTGCTGATAACACAACTGTGAAAATAACGCATAGTTATTTATAGTATAGTTTATTGTGCCAATATTTACACTTTATACATTTTCTTCACAGCAAACTAAATATTGATGTCAATATGTGATGCTCAATATCGCTGATAATGCTACAATTTTGACATTGTAGTATATCAGTATTAGTAGCATGTGTCAGCTGTGTTTTTATTTTGCTGGGATATGAATGGTGGATGTTTATAGCATGTAAATAAGAAACTCTTTACCTAATGTTTTTAATAAAATTGGTATCCTGGTTTAAACTGTGTTGTGTTTAGAGAGTTTTTAATTTACTCAAATGAAAATGTTGTCATTTACTTATTAGTTGTAGGCCTATTTAAAAACACAGTTGAAGAAAATGTGCCGCCCTTGTATGAGGAATTTATCCACTCGCATGATTTGTTAATACTGTACAGTAGATGCCACTTTTTATTTAATCAATAAAATTATTTTTCATTACAAAATTTGCAGTGTTGCATTATTTTTTGCATTTAACTTATTTTTGGAGTTAGGCAATGTTCAGATTTGACTTCTTTTTTTAAGCTGCTAGCGTCTTTTTTACATTATGATCCTATGGAGTAAACCGTGTTTTCAAAAAAGTCCTGAGCGCTTTTTTAAACGTCAGCTCCTGCATCTTTTTCTGCAGCTCAAAGCGTCTTTTGAAGTTGAAAAGTTCAACTTTTTTTGAAAAAACACCCCATCTCAAGCACCTTTTTCACAACTAACTAACGTTTCCATAACAATATGCGAAGAAGGTGATTAGTCGAGCTTGAAAAAATTAAATGGCAGCCGAATCGCTGGTTGGAGCTAGGGCTGTCACGATTATTAAATAATCGTCTCATTGCGATTGTTTGACCTCATCGCGTGGTTTCAGATCATCGCAGTTATTGCACATCTCTATAGAAGACACTAGGGGGAGCTGTAGTGCCTCTGCATATTGTATATTATTTTATTGTATATATTGTAACTAAAGCATGGTAATACTTGTAAAATGTACCACCACAACACAACCACTTTAAAAAAAACTAAAGCATATACCATAAAAATAACCTGCAGTACAATTTAATATTATTTCAGTGTGAAAACCAGTCTACCAAAATCTCATTAACATAGAAGTAAACCTTTATTGTAGTCTTGCAAGTGAGAAAAAAACAGACTAGAAGCTTTTCTATGACTGATAGCATTTTAATGGAGGCTTCAATTCACTCCTGTTCAATTTACTTCATTTACAAGTATTTGGCGGTTGTATTATTGACAGGTAAAAGCCTAAACCTCAAGTATGATGACCCAATTTTTTCCAATGTATTTCCAAGAAAAAGAACATAGTCTTTATATTCAGAACAATATGGTCGTTTCAAAGCTGAATTTAAATGTATGAGAATTAAAAGTGAAAGCTCTAAAACAGACAGTTAATCGCCATAATCGTAATGATTTATTAGACACTTAATCGTCAGCCATGCTTTATGACATGTGCACTCGGCCCGTGTAATGCTTGCAGTTCGCTTTTAAATACACATTTTTAAATAGCACACAATCAGCATCATGTAAAGATATTGAAAACCCTCCATAATTTTCAAATTGCTCATTGGTTTACTGTCACAACAACTGAATCCATAAAGTTGCTAAATATCCACCGTCAAATATTAAAATCATCATCCTATTCCTCTAGAAAGTAGTGGACCGAACGCTGATGTAGTTTATAAGTGCTGTCAGTGTGTAAGTTCACATTTTGCTATAAACATATGACTTGAAATACGGCAGAAATGCGTTTCTTAACATTGAACCGGAAGTTTCTCCCATCTTTCGCGCAAAACGTCATGGTGCATAGGAAACTTGTGGATAAATGTAAGTTTAATTTTCACTTTCAATAACTTTTAATTGCATTTCTAGCGAGAAATTAGTATTGTAGTTTTTAAATATGCAATTGGTTATTGCAAAGATGCTCTCTGTTTATAATTCATATAGACTTCCGTTACGCTGCCTATGAAGCCTGTCTGAATCTGTTTTTCTGAGCTGCCTTTGTGCACAAACTCTGCCTCCGAAGTCACTGCCAGCTGCTATTTGTAACCACAACGCTGCAAGCTTCTTTTTTTACTAAAAAAGCACCATTGTCAACTTTTTCTTGTCAAAAAAAGAAGTCAAATGTGAACACAGCCTTATGCTGCATTCCAAGGAGACACGTCATTTGACGTCACACCCAGGATGCTTCCAGTGAGATTAGCAAGGAGTTATTTTTGTAAAAACATAACTTAATTTTTTTTACAGCACAAAATGATATGAAACGTGAAAAGTATGGTCTGTGATGTTTACTAATAAATTAAAGAAATAAATATCGTTTTGGCGTTTTTTAATGTGGCGTGACGCGTTGACTGGATCGCATTGAGGTCGGACATTTATGCTGCGTTCCTGACACCTCGGATTTGGGATGTTTCCCACCTCAACTCGGAAATTATTTTTGAAACGGCGCTCTTTTAATTTTAATAAACACTAATAACATTAATGGTTTAATGTTACCAAATGCTTTTAATAATACTAAATTCACACGTAACTTCCGGGTTTGATGTGGGAAATATCTCAAATCAGAGGTGTGTAAAACGCAGCATTAAACTGGGATGTTCCCACCTCCGGCTTTGTTGCAAACGCGGCATTAGTTCACACAGACTCCATACATTTATCAAAACAAGTTGTACATATACATGCATACATATACATGCATGCTACACACATCAGTTTCTCTCCACCTTCCATCACACTAATGAAGATAGATTTAGCCAATCTATTCCCAGACACCCAAACCAGAGCAATCCCAGCCCCATCCCCCACGCGATGCCTCTTCCTTCTGCGCGTCTCGCGCATCTCTTCCCGCGGCACGCGCCATGCGCTACCGGACTAAGAAGTGAAAAGGGCAAAGAATTTGTCACCTTCCCCAACAAGACCCTCGCCAGACAGAAGAACAGCGCTATTAATCATTTGACATTTCAATATTGTATTACCCTTTGAGGTGAAAATCAAGGGGGTCATTAAACTGGTTAAAGGAGACGGGGGCTGTGATCAATAGAACATGTCTCGAACAGAAGCGTGAGTTATACGGCCAGCGCCAGATTCACAGTCGCTGTCAGCAGGTATGATGGGACACTGCCCTCACTAATTAACTCTACGTGAAGGGCATGAAGTGGCGTTCAATGCGCCGAAGAGCAGAAATGAGAAGAACACTTCATCAGCAGCCAATGAATATAAACAAGCGACCATCAGCAGGGATTCAAGTTAATAGAAGCCTCTGGTATGTGGTGCTGTTTATGATGGGGGTCATTGCCAATGTGATGGGTTTATCTCTGTAATGTACTTAGGGACTCATGGGTATTTTAAGTGTGTAGCATTTCCACTCTAGATTGTGTTTTGCAATTAAGCATAAAGTGTACAGAATGTGTTAAGAAAAAATAAAATGTTACTCGTGTTCTTTTTTTCATCTCTTCTCTCGAAGATCTTCATGTCTTCAGCTTCTATCATTCATGCTGAAATCAGTTGTCAGGTTCATTCAGCTTTGAAAACATGTCAATCTAGTTCGAGTCAGTCTGTCATCACACTGTGAAACTTTTTTTGCTGCCTTAAGTTTTTAAATGCTATCAAATTAGCTTTACAAGTCGTTTCGATTTACTCATTTAAATTTTGGCAAATGTTTGTGTAATTTCTAAAAAATAAGTTGACATTGACGCATTTTGCTTGATTCTTTCATTCTTTACTCACCCTCGTGTCATTCCAAACCTGTAGGACTTTACGGAGAAGATATTTTGAAGAACGTTGGTAACCTGGGAAGGTAGTGGAAGGTAAAACAAAAATGCATAAAGACGGAAAGAGAAAGAAAAGAGTGAGATGTACAGCAAAAAAGTTGTTAAAGTATTTGTTAAAGTTTAGGTCCATGACCTTAGCTTTCCTTAGTGATAACAGTTGAGATATGTTGCTTAGTTTCATATTTTAGGGTTAATGTTAAAAGCGATGCCATTTCTATGTTAAAATACCCTAAACTGATATGCAAAGACAACTACGCAAGGTATTTTACCTAAAAATGTACACAGTAAACACTGGGGTGATATAAAAAAAAAAACCTATAGCAGCATTGCAATGCAGGCACATCAGACAACTTACATTTATATTTAGATTTATGCATTTAACAGACGCTTATGCATTTAACAGACGCTTGTATCCAAGACTCCAAGACAAATTTGTTGTCAGGTTAGCATTCAGCTATACAATTAATACAATAAGCGCTTATACCAAGTTACAAGTTTTCACAGTCAGAACAATACATGTTTTTTTAGAGACGTCAACTTTTACCTGTAAAGTATTCACGGAAGAGATATGTTTTTTGAATGTTGTGTTGTTGACCGGACTGCATTTGTAAGATCGTTCCTCGAGCGAGAAGTGGAGAATGAGCAGGAAAGTGACTAAACATGAAGACAACTGAATATTTATAGCAATACATCTTATAAACACTAGAAAATCTGTTTATTGTTAAAGACTGCACAATAAACACACATCCCTGTTGTGATATAGATTACGTCTCTGCCTTGACGTTGTGAAGTTAGACAGCAACTGAGTAATTGTGACCTGTAAAACAGTTTTCTTTGTGATTTATTGTCTTCTACTTAAAAATAATCCCAAATACTGTAACGGACATTCTGTGAAAATATTGTCATTGTTTTTAATGTTGACTAAGGACATGTCAAAGATTGAAATAATGTTTAGGAAGCCAACTTCTATTTTTGGTGCAAAGTGAAATCATTCATTTCAGTTTCCATCTTATTACAAATGGACGTGTTATCTGTAGTTTACAGCAATAAAAACACATATTTAGTCATTTTTTTGGTTATGACTACTTTGATGCTTATCTCATATACAGTAAGTAGATGATGCATCTTTAGCCTGTATTTTATAGACATGGTCACAAATGCTTGCCGATCACCTTTAGTTGTAGTTTACATTATTTCGTTGAGACTGTAAATATGATTGTCTTTTTGCCGTTGTGCAAAACTCATCTTGTTATTTGTGTAATTTACTCTATAAATGATGTTCTTGTATGTTTGCTGACAATACATATCAACAATATGCAACATTAATCTGTTCCTGCAAAGTAATGTCAAATCTGAAAGGTTCATTTGAAGTGTCATGCCTTCACCAGCTTTTAACCGTTACCATGTGGCGTCACATCATTAATCAGCTTGGCATGTCATTCCTTTTAATCATTGGTTTATGGAGACATCTCGACACGTAATTTATCTCTTCGGTTTGCTTTAAGAGACCGTGAAACGTCTTCGTCAGCAAGTGTTGACTGCGGCATCGCGCATTTACTCAGATATTGGCCAGAATGACCGATGACAAACTTTCCGTCCATCTCTGCCGATTCGGCAGCATTCCTTTTGGCAGCGAGACGGTCACATTAATTTGATTGAGCTTCGTTTTGATGAGCAAAAGTGCAGCGAGATGGAGTCTTATAATGTAAAGGATAAAAAGCTCATAATAATAAAGTTGATGTAAAATTGGCCCGTTGACTGTTGGGATTACGTCAAGAGAAGTTGGTTGAGAGAGGATGTGAAAGAAAGGTGAAGTTTCTTCGAGGTTAATTGCGAGGTCTGAGTACAGATGGAGTGAGTTCTGCTGAGCTGAGCACTGGATGGACTTATTAAAACGGGTGTTAAAGGGGAGAAAACCTGCAGCTTGGTCCACTGTCAGACACGCTGAGAGATTTCAGACAAGTCCTTGTTCGGTTTAATTGAATTTGGTGGATTTCCAAAGTTCCGCGAGATATGCCCGAGTGATACGCCGCTGCTTTGTTAAAGGGACAGTTCACCCAGAAATGAAAATGATTTCGTCATTTCCAAACCTGTATGACTTTCTTTCTTGTGCAGAACACAAACGAAGATACTTTGAAGAATGTCGGTAACCGAACAACATTGGTCTCCATTGACTTCCATCGAATGGAAACAAAACCACTGAGACATTTCTCATAATATCTTCTTTTGTGACTATACAGGTTTGGAATGACATGAGGGTGAAAAAATGATGAATGAAGGTAAACTATAAGAAATAAGACAAGAGGTGAAAGACCGAATTCATTGATCAAATCAAGACAATCATGTCATGTGTTCTCCAGAGGAGACGTAGTAAATGAAATGGAGGTAGAATGAGGATGCGAGTTCTCAGTCTGAACGAGCAGGTGGGATGAAGTGTAGGCGGGTCTCCTGTGGGTATCCTGACAGCACACAGCTGTTACTCTTAATTCCCCGTTACGCGCCTGGGGTTCATTAAACCAGTTTGGCTGCAAAAAAATAAGACTTTTCTAACAAAGGATATTTAGGTTAAACGCTACACATTACTGCAGCACGGAATGCCGAATGCTCATAATATTTTCAGTATTTACCTCCGAGTTTTGCGTCTCATTTAACCAGCAAGTGCTCATTAGTGCCACACCAAAGCTAGGCAACCCAAAAACCTGTTACGTGCTTTGTGCATTTTTTAATTCCCTATCTTGCACTAATGTTTCATAAAAAGATACCTTGCATTTTCTAGAAAACAATACCATGCCCCTTCTCTGATCTAAATGCAGCGCAGGTGCGTTTAATAGGTACGAGGGACAGAATCGTCACGCAGAGTTGCTGCCACGCAAGTCTTTTTATAATAATGAGCAAGATATATGACCACTCATCTCTGAGCCACATGTGATGATGTTAATCTTAAGGATAAAGTATGTGTGTGTGTGTAGTATCTTTAATCACCTGCGCTTCATTGTGAGCAGTATACACACCTCAGCTCATTAAAATGATGGATCATAACTCTCACTTGCTCAAAATTTGGTCTCGTTTAAAAGGTGCTTAATAGGAGAACACCTGAGGGGAAGAGCTCGCCCTCGGACACGAACCAAGACGCTCCGGAGAAGGCACCCCTCGCTCAATAATTGTCTGTGGATTTTAAAATACAGTTGATTTACATTTACTATACAGTTTGCAGTTATTTTTTTAAATAGTTGGACTATTTAAATGTGAAAATTCTGATCAAACTACTTTCCGTCAGCATGGAACTGGGATCTTTCTTGCAGTTAAAATTGCAATCCGTAACATTTTTAGTTAAAGGGTTAGTTCACCTATAAATATAAATTCTGGCTTCACTTATTTAGAATGATGTGTGGAACACAAAAGAAGATATTTCGAGAAACGTCTGTGGTTTTGTGTCCATACAATGGAAGTCAATGTTGTTTGACAAAAACATTTACATTACAGTCACATTGTAGCGTCTTGTTTTTTATCAGCATGTGCTCCCCGAGATCGAACCCACAACCTTTGCGTGGCTGGCGCAATGACCTGCCGACTGAGCTACAGGAACAAAATGCAAAAAACAAGCCGTCAATTCAGTTTCAGTATTTTGATTTATTTTTTTCTTCATTTTTTTTTATATGCTTTTTTGTTTTAAGAAACAAATGCTTGCAGATGTCAAATGAATTATCACTCACATCCACACCTCTATAGAGCGTGAACGACTAATCAAATCCAACAGCCAATCACCACTCCACATTCTCAACCGACACCCACTTCCTGTTCACAAACATCCTTATAAGTGCATCAAACCATGTTTTCTTTTTCTAATGTTTCCTAAAACATAAGTTCCCCGTTTCTCTATTTTTGCAAGTTTGCAGGTGGTGCTGAAATGAGAATCTGAAAGAGACGTCAGAGGTGCGGATGCAGGAATTCGTTTTAATTCATTCGCGCGTTTGTAAACAGCTTATCCTTTCGTTTCTCATAACCTACATCGACAGGTTTAACAAGGCCTTTTGTCGTAGCGCCCGTTCGCTCCTGGCGTAAGACAAAAAGGTTAATCATGGTTAAACATGGTTCAAAATAAAGTTTAGTGATTGTGCTTTTAAAACCAAAGACATAGAACAACAAACATTAACAATGACAAAAGTATAACAGTGCATTACAAAAACGAACGAACAAACAATATCTCTCAAAATGTGGCACTTCTCCCGGGCAGTTAAAACACTATGACAATTTACAAGCAGGATGGAGGCTATAAAACAAATTATATTAATTGGCGCAATAGAAATTTAAAAGGATTCAAATAAGCCGAGGAAGACAAATTTAATGTACCACAATGGATTATAAAAGACAGTTAGATACACGTGTATGTACATGTCAGTCCGTCCCTTTGTGCCTGAAGTTTCGTTACAGTATCAGATGACCGACGACCTTCTTTTTTTCACGGTGAACAAAAGCCATGAATCCGTTTCTGGAGCTAACAGACACACCATCATATTGCATTGGAATCAAATCAACGAAACCGCTTTAGCCCCTCCAATGTCCCCTTATTTTTTTCTTCTGTGTCTTTTTTCTTCTTTAAATGCACATTGAAATTAAGGTAAAGAAATGAATGAATGCTTGGTCAGTTTTTCAAACGTGACGTAACTCAAGGTCGGTAGTTTTCAGTGAAAGGTACCGCCGAGATGGTCGTGCTGCGCTGACGATTGATAGCTGAAGATGATTGGACGACGAAATTGTTATCTTCAGCTTTCCACCATCTGAAAAAAGATAATATTGCATTATCATTTACGGACACCCAAACATGTCATAATGATAATGTACATTTATCAGCGCGAAATATGCTTTGAGAGGGTGATCAGAATTACCAGAATTGATCACAAGTCACATTTTCTTATTTGACAGTTTTTAGCAACTGTAATGGAGAGCATGTCACATTTACTGACATAAACTGCAAGAGGGATTAAGGACATACCTCAAGCTCATCCCCTCCTGTCTGGAAGGCGTTCAGCCCAAAATCAGAAGGGTTTCTGCGAGCCCCTGGAGCCGCTTCTCCTCGCCGTCGTCCACCGGAGCCGCGAGACGACAGTGAACTGGAGGAGCTGGGGTCCCTCTCCCCACGAGGGTTGTGGACGGCTGGGAAAGACGGGCGGCTGTACGGTGGGATGTCCTCCGATCCTGGGAAAAAAATGGAACAGGATAAATATGATAAACTTGTTCATACTCCAAATCTTACATTTGCGACTTTTTTTACTTTTGTATAATGTGACATCTTTGAAAAATTGCTAGAGAAAGAAAAGGGGCGGGGCATGACTTTATAAATAGGGAATTGTTTGGGCCAGGATGTTCATTTTTGACAAAACAACGATTTCAATGGAGAAAGAAGATTTTTTCAAAGTTTTATACTTTTTTATCTTTTGATCATTGTTGAAATTCGATTGCAAAAATTGTGAAAAAGTGTAAATGAAATTTAAAAAGCTAGTATAAAAATAGACAGTTCTTTACTTTCCATATATTTTATGGTCATGTATTCATAAAATATTCATATTCTGTGGGCTATCAAAGTTTTGTAAAAATGATCAAAAATGCTGGCACTGCAACTTTAAAAAAAAGAAAATGCTGGTGTGGAAAGTGTTGAAGATCAATTATTTTATTAAAATATTGATATTTTATATGCACCAACGAATATTTACAAAAAGTGCAGAATCCTTTAAAAAATAAAAACTGCTCATTTTTTGTGTTGTACCTTGGTGTTGGCGACTCTTCGTGGCTTCTTGTTTGCTGCTCTTTGCAGATCTCGGGCCTCTCTGTAAGTCCTGGGCCTCGCGCCGCTCTGAAGAGCTGGTCCGTGTGTCCGAGCCCTCCCTGGGCCTGGGTCCTCCTGAACCTGTTCGTCTATCCTTACCATCAGCAGAACTAGACCTAGGAGACATGGCCCCCCGCGGACCCTCTGGGATAGTTTTGGCCGGGTGTGTTGGGGACTTCAGCATGGCCGGGGGAGGAATTGGAGGAGGTGGAAGATCTACGAAGGAACGAGAAAAATAATGTTTTGTTAATGACATTAATGAGCATCTGAGATTTCAGTTGACGATTTAGCCAGTTAACAAAATCCGCTTTTCACATGCGCTTGTGTCCTTCAGAGGCAGACGTTCTGCTAATTGACACCAGACCTCATTTGGCTGGCACGGAAACACAGCTGTGTGAGCCTTCAAACAGCTGCACGCTGGAGCTCTGTGGAGAAACTGTGAACGACGGTTCATCACTGTCACTCCACGTCTCAACACTTCCCTGGCCGGTTATTCAAGGTCATTTACAATTGCTTTTCTTGTGAAATAGCACCCCCTTGAAAGCACAAACCTCCACTGAGATAAGCGTGCGAGATGAAATCCTAAACTTGACCAAGGACACCCATAAGAAAGAAAAATGACCTCTTTAATATCTCATATATTTCTCACAGACATCAATGAGATTAAATGGAGAGCAAGTCTCCACCGTCTCAGATATTACTCCTGAGAAAAAGACTCGGAAATCTCACGACCGTCTCCATTAGAGTTTCAGAAGAGATCTCAACAATGCCTCAAACTGAACTCAGATTTGTCAAATTTACCCGAATCTAATGTTTTTCAACAATTATATCTGTTGTTTCCAGTTTTATTTCTCCTTAGCTATCAGGGCTCAGGATGCTCGCAGTAAAAAATGCCAAAACGGGCGCCCGGTGAAGGTTTTCACACGTTCAAGGTCAAAGCACACCTGACGTCTTCCGTGCACGTGCCTTGTTTTGTCGGGGAGAGATTAACAAGCGTTCATTGCTGCTCTGACGCTCAGCAAAATCTGAGAAGGGTTTTAATAACCCCGGGATGTCTTGCTGTATTCAGGTGGCCGATCGATGGCTGGGTGAGAGAGATGGGGTGCTTTTTACAGGAAGATGAGGGAGGCGGATGCTGGGAGTAGTTTTTCTTTGTGACTGTGATGAATACTAGCACACTTCTAGGTATGTGTGTTTTGTCTTCTGTCAAACACAAAAGGAGATATTTTGAGAAATGTCTCGGTGGTTTTGTGTTCATACAATGGAATTCAATGGGGTGCATTGTTGTTGGGTTACCGACATTCTTCAAAATATCTTCGTTTGTGCTCTGCAGAAGAAAGAACGTCATACAGGTTTGAAATGACATGAGGGTGAATAAATGATGAACGATTTTCTCTTCAAGGCTAACGTGTTCTTACTAAACGCCAAGAAACCTTCCTTTTGATTTCATGGGGACTTTTAAGATTTTAAAAAACTCCATAAATCCTGAATGCAAGTTTGACAGAAGCATGTAAAAGGAGGAAACTAATGAAAGGAGGGTGGAGCGGATGTTAAAGACTGGCGCTTTTCTCTCCAGACAGAAGTGGAAGCAGATGAAAGGTTCAGGGGTCCTTCTGGAGAGGAGTTGGTGGAGGATGAAATAATAAGCCTGGTGTCAACCAAAGCACTGAGCAAACAAGAGCAAAATTAACAGAGGCGGAGGAGTGTGTGTGTGTGTGTGTGTTATGGGGGTTGGTAGGCAATCTGTGTTTTAAAGTGTTTCGTTTCGAGTGTGCTCGTGTGAGATGCAACACACAGAGAATTTGTATAACAACCTTCCTCGTTCTCTCAGCGTGAAACGGTGTATTTAACCCTCCGTCGCGATGCACGTCTGTCGAATCACGTTCTATAGAAACTGACTACTCATTCTGGCTCTACTGAGCGGCGACTGCGAACACTGGAGAGACGGGAGAGAGATCAGATGAGGGGGAGGTGAGAGGGACGATGAGAAGAGCTAGTTGATCTGATTGAGCCGGCCGGGGCCTGTGTGTGTCTGATATTAAATCTCAGTGTCAACACACATGGACAACCGACTGGATGATGAGACGCAGCAGATGAGAACGCACACACAAATCTAAACAGCCGTCGAAAAGTTTGTGAGCACTTTTCCCTGTTAACATCACACGCGCACATGAGATGACCTTTCTGCAGCGCCGGCACCTGCTGCAATTTCATTAGAGACTGAAGCTGAATCCATCCCTCATGAGTCCTCGAGTCCGTCCTTTCTCTCTCACACGATCTTTATGATCCTGCTCGATATATCTGTAGATTAAATGTGCGCTAGATACAGCAGTGTCGTGTGTGATACGTGAAACAAGCCGTAGCGATAAAAGCGAATCAATCACAATAACAGCGTCAAAAAAACAGCATCATACACACGAGATTGGTTCAAAACCGTGTGTACGTACCCTCCGTGAAGGCCTCTCTGCGCTGGTAGCCGCTCTGAGCAGCTGGATGTTGTTTCTGTCTCTTTAAGGGCCTCCTCTGACCCGGGGCCGTGCTAACGTTACTGTCTGTGGACACCGGGCTGCCTGGACGGTGTCCCGGAGGGAGGTTTTGGTATTTCCGTGCGACTGGTGAATGAAAGGACAGACGGTTTGCTAAGCTGCAGATTTTAATATAGATGAATTTACAGTACATCTGCTGTACGAAGTGTCTTTATCTTACAGTGTCTCAATTTCAGTTTATTTGTCTTTTTAAGTCATGAGCTAATATTGACAACATCGATGGGTTAGGTGTTAACTTTAGTGTAAAAGGATCTAAATGGATATTGTTTGTGCAAGATACATTGTTATTCCCAAAAAACAATTGTGCCTATATTTTTGTTTATATACGTTTACACAAAACACACAATATAACATTGATAATGTGCCTCGTGACGGTGTATGTTTTAAAGCGAACATCTGAAAATCTCTTAAAATATGTGCACTCCAAAAAAAATGAGAAACAAATCTTACTAAGCATTCATGTCTTGTTTTCTAGTACAGTTATCTAAAACTTCTGAAAGATACATGCACTTGACAAAAAGCAAAAATAAACTGCTTAATGGGGTAAGACAAATCTACTTGAATGTAGTTTAGCTTTTTTAAAGTAACTAAATTCAACTTGAATATAGTTTTAGCTTTTTTTAATGCCCTAAATTCAAGTATATTTTTCTTACCCCTCTGGAAGATTATTTTGCTAGTTTTCAACATAAACTGTCTTCATTCTTATATTTTCATTCATAAGATAAGACTAAGTGTCTTGGGTCACTTTCCTTGTCAAGTAAACGTACAGTATCTTGATCTCAGAATTGATTTATATTTTGTACTAAAAACAAGACAAAATTACATATTTCAAAAATTGTATATTGCACATAATGTGTATTGTAAAAATTCAACTTTTGTTTTATATGCACTAAGATCCTTGCTAAATTGCTGTATGTAAGGGCGAACTAAGAATTTTCTTTTTATTAATACCTCCAGATACTGGCAGCTGATGGTGGCCTTTCCCAGAATGCTTTGCCACTCGTAGGCCGGCATACTCGGCCGCCGCCGCCACTGCCTGGGCGAAATCAGCATCGGTGAAGAAAGACCCGTCTGACGAGCTGACGGCGCTAGAGCGGCCCGACGAGGCGTTATCCTCCTCCGATGCCGAACCCCATCCGTTGATCATAGAACCGGTTACCGAACTCTCCAGATCACATGTGCTAGAGGCGGGAGTCTGCTCCAGGCCCCGCATGAGAGCCCTCTGCTGGTTTAAGTGCTGCTGGTGAGCGAGGGCGTGATGCTGGTGGACCCGGGCCACTTCTGCGTCCATCTCGTCACCTTCTATGTCATCCTCTTCCTCCTCCAGTCCGTCCGTGTCGATGCCCAGCGGGCTGGAGATGTAACCGTACGTGTGTGGAGGGGAGAGGGGGCGTGGCGGAGGGGGAGGGCTTACCAGGAGTCGCCTACAGGTGAGGTGACATACAAACACATCAACAACTAAACTCGCATAACTCAAACTTTTTACTCCTCTGCGTGTGAATTGGAGCGTACCTGCGCTCGTGTAGGTCGGCGATATCCTGTAACATGGGCTGCATCTCTTCCTGAGGGGACGGGGTGAGGGTCGCAGTGGACTGGTGGCTATAGGAGACGGCTGCAGGGGAGGAGGCGGCCCCCCTCACTGGAGGGGTGGGTCCCCGCTCAAGCTCCGCCTCTTCCTCTTCTAGCTCATCGGGCTGCAGGTACATGCGGGAGGGCGGCATAGGGCACTGCAGATCTGTGTCATAACTGATGGCAGAAAAGAAAAATTATGTTTTTCCTAAAAAAAAAATTATAAATAAAATTCAGTAAATATGAAACGATTTTTTTTGGAAGTTGCTGTGGATAAAAACATCTGCTAAATGTTTACATATAATATGTAATAAATAATTCATTTGATTAAAAAATTATATATAATATTTTATTAAATAATAATTTTATTTAAAATAAATATACATAAACATTTAATAATCATTTATTTACTTTGTATTGAAATGATATTCTTATATTAATATATATTACTAAATATTATGTATATAATTATTTAATTTCAATACAAAGTAAATAAAATTATTATTAAACTATTATTTATTTATTTATAATTAAATCATTTAAATAAAAGGAGAAATAAACATACTATTTAAAATAAATGATATATCATAAAATTCTCACCTGTCGTCAATAGCAAGTGTATATTCCTGACTTGGGGGTGGATTAACAGGGGGAGGGGGCAGCAGTTCAGTCCAGTTCATTGGGTTCTGTTTGGCATGTTTGGTCGTGCGTCCCCCTTTCTTCTGGCCTTGGCTTCCTGTACGGCAATAAAACAAACAAGCAAACATGAAATAAAACCGTCAGGGCACACCAACACAACTCCAGTGACTCCCAGCCCACAAGATCTCCAAAATCATAAATTCAATTGATTGCATATGAAACCGCTTTAATAAGCGCAGCTTCATTTCTCTTTCTGTTGGTTTGTTTGCAGAGCGTGATGCGCGTGTGAAATAAATGGCACTTTTACACTCAGGAGAAGCAACATTAATGACACCCACACTGTAATTTATGCGGTGTAAAACGCTTACGTGCATTATCTCTCTATTTGTAATTAACGTTGCGCTCTCCATCAACAAAACGAGTCATTTTTCAAAACCAACACTCCATTGCCCAGAGGAGAGGCAGAGAGAGAGACTGAAACATCACAGGCCAATTAACAGCCAGGAATTAAAATTCAAAGCCAATGAGCTGTGAGGACCTCCGTGCACTCAGACCCTCTCTTTAATTACCTGAACTTCAAATACAATATAAATATAGATCCCATGCATTACGCCGGCAGCCCTGCGCACACCGCAGAATGGAGCTCATTTATCTTTGTCCCGCAACAAACAACGTCTCTCTGACAACATTATTCCCCTTTCTTTGAGCTGGAGGATGAAAGCTGAAGTAATTAATGACGGTGTGCTGAATCGGGGAAAGGGAGGGGGATCCTAATCAAAAACGTCCAGGGAGGAATGCAACAGACCCTGGAAATCTGCAGGGAATGTGGTTTTAACTGAAGGAATTAGAAAACGTGTTCAAAACACGCAGCCCTGAACTACTGTAATAGTGAGGAGGAACAATCAAGCCCTGTTTGTTGAGACGTAATGACTTTCTTTGTTCCCTGGAGTTTCAACACAATGAAGAGTCATTTGTAAATGTTCTGTTTGCATATGATTGATTTTCCTAATGTTACCAAAAATCACATTAATCAAAATAATGTTTTTGATGATGGACAGACAGACAGACAAACAAACGTATAAATAGGTGGATGGATGTTAGGATGGTTGGAGGAATACATGGATAGACAGACAGAGAGACAGATAGATGGATGGATGGATGGATGGATGGATGGATGGATGGATGGATGGATGGATGGATGGATGGATGGATGGATGGATGGATGGATGGATAAATAGATGGCTAGACAGACAGACAGATGAATAAACAAAACAGAAAGATAACTGATAAATAGACAAAAAGACAGACAGATAGATAGACAGACAGACGGATTGACGATAGATGGATGGATAGACAGACAGACAGGTGGATGTATGATAGCTAGATGGATGGATGGATAGATGGATGGACACACAGACAGATAGATAAGTGAATGGATTAACAGATGGATCGACAGACAGATAAATAGGCAAACAGACAGATAGGTGGCTAGAGAAACAGATGGATGGATGGATGGATAGATAGACAGACGTGGATTGGTGAAAAGATGGACAGACAGACAGACAGACAGATAGGTGGATGGATTAATAGATGGATAGACAGACAGACAGACAGATGATAGATGGATAGACAGACAGACAGAGAGCTAAACAGACAGATAGATAGACAGGCAGGTGAATGGATGGATAGACGGACAGACAGACACAAAGACAGATAGATAGCTGGGTGGATTAATAGATGGATAGTCAGACAAACAGACAGACAGGGGGATGAATAGATGGGTGGATAGATAGATCAGATGTCTCACCAGATGTGCTGCTCCCTCTGTCTGAGCTGCTGTATGTTCCTCCAGTATGAGTCTCTTGACTCTGGTTATAGGGGATGGTGACTGAGATGTTCCCTTCACCTCTGTAGTGGTCTAGACGATGAAGAGATGTGTTATAAACAGCTGAATTACTGCTCTGAGGTTTGTGTGTGTGCGTGTGTGTGAAACAGACCAACAACAGCTCTTTTATAAAAGCATGCACTTCAGTACAGAGCATTACAGAGCGGAGCATCTGACAGTCGAGCGGTGAACACTTACACAAGAGTTCAGTCATAAGCTGTTATGACTTGTTGGTGACTGGTTTCAATAGTCTAGTAAGTGTGAAATATCACACCCACACACACAGTGAGATTCATGCAAGTCGAGTCAACAAGACAACGCCGTGACCTTTTTAGTAGCAACACATGGATAGCTTTGATCTAGAGTTACACCGCCCCGTATTTGTACAGTAATCTAAGATCTCTGGCTTCACACTGTTCAGAGACATCGGACACTTCATAATCTTCTCTTTCCCTTCATCTCCATCCAAACAGTAAAACAAGGACTGTAAATATGGATTAACTTTACTAGCAGAGCGTAGAGTTCAGTTACACGCGAGCAGGCCGTGGCGGATCAAAACGGGGTTGAAAAGTGAAAGATGGGAGGATGCCAGAGAAGCTTTTTAAAAGAACAAAACTAGCGCTTATGAAGAGACACAAGAGGTACAATTTGATGACACAAGCGTCCTTGAGATTCTTCTGGCCCCAAGTAAATCCACAGACTCACCCTTGTTCAGCTTGTTTTGCTCCATGACGTTGAACTGGAGCGGCGCGTTGATGTCGGCCTGTTTCTGAGGAGTGCCCTGACTGCTCTTCCAGCTCTGCTTCTCGTTGAGGTCACTTCCTCCTCCGCTTCCTCCACTGCTGCTGTTCATGTTGTTATTGGCCAGGCAGGATTGGATGATCTGGGTGGTGGCGTAGGGCGTGGGCTGACCTCCGGGCCCAACTAAACGCCCGTCTTTTAGATTGGGGCTGTTGAAGGTCTTCATCTCGTTGATCTTGTTGGAGAGGTCCACGTCGCTGTAGAGAGCCGTGTCTGGAGCCAGCAGGTTGCCGGTTTTGTTGTCCATCTGGTTGCTGTAGTTGGCGATGCAGTCGGCTGGACGATACAAGATATTTTGAGGATTTTGTACGGTTGCTGTATAGGATTCAATGATACAATTGGTGGATGATATGCCTTAATAAATTATATTTAAGATGTCCTCACTTGCAAAAAATATTTTCCTAGCATTTTTTTCTTGTTTTTTAGTAAAAATATTTAAATATACAATTACCGGAGAAGCAAAATATTAAGCATTATTTTTGAAAAAAAAAATGCATTTTTGCAAACAATAAAAATGATCTGCCAACGGGCTAAGAAAAATAATCTTGTTTCCTTTTCGCTCAAATTTGTTTTTATTTTGACTTTTATTTTTATCAACAAATTAATTTTTTTAAACAAATGTAATTAATTTAATTAATTTTTTTATTTCAAAAACGTTTAACTTCTATTTTTTTACTTGAAAAAATCCCCCCAAAAATGCATTTTTGCAAACAATAAAAATTATCTGCCAACGGGCTAAGAAAAATAATCTTGTTTTCTTTTCGCTCAAATTTGTTTTTATTTTGACTTTTATTTTTATCAACAAATTATTTTTTTTAAACAAATGAATTAATTTTTTATTTCAAAAACGTTTAACTTCTATTTTTTTACTTGAAAAAATCCCTAAAAAGGAAAATTGTTTTCTTAAAAAAAGATACAAAATTTAGTTAGTTCATACTTAAGACAATAAAAATATCTGCCAATGGGGTACAAAATAAATAATAAACTTAAATTAGATTGTAACTTGAAGTTTATATTTTTACCCATTTTGCTGTTATTTTTTTAAGAACAAAATAAAAGTAAAAAATAAAAAGTTTGCTATATTTTTTAAGAAAGCAAGGCTTTGGTATCAAGACTAAGAAAATCATATTTCTTAGCGCTCTGATGCTTTTGTTGTATTTGTAACAAATATCATTTCTCATATCAATTTATTCTTGCCAATTCTGAATTATTGTGTAGCCTTACATTCAAATCCAATTTAAGTCTCTAATAAAGATTGATAATCAGGTTAAAAACCAAGAAATGACACAATAAATTGGTTTTAATCTATGATAAACACCTGACTTTTAAAAAGAAAGAGAAAACACAGGTTTAAATCCCAACACCACCACCTGGAAGCACAAAACATAATTTAAGAATACTTCAAATGCAAATACTAAGCTAACACCCTGTCACACTGTAAAATCTTTCTTCTCCTCATCCTCTCTCTTTGGCCCATGACACAAGTCAAGCGTGTCACTTTGAGTTTCTCCAGGAAAGGCGGGCCGGCTCATCGAGCAGGATGTTCTAACACGTCGGAATCAAAAGCCTCCGAAACGAGAAGCGCTGTAAAAAGACCATCCTCTGACAGATCCAATTTTCCACGCCTCATAAAATATTCAAATCCTCCGCAGGATCCGAGCGAGGAGCCTGGCGCGTAAATACCGCTGCCTGCCATCGGACGGATTTCGCAGAGCTCGCGTTTCCTTAAGACGGAACTTCAAAGGTTGAAGTGTCAGTGATAAAAGATGTCGTGGAATGAGACAAACTATGTCGTCTTTCCAGAGAAGCCCTGAGGTTACCGGTCCGGTTAAGATTTTTTAGTATTTGGCACAGCAGGCAGGTTGGTGTCAAGCTTTTAAAACATCATGCTGTAAGAAGCACTCGACATTTATCCTTCATTCCTTCTTTGATGAAGGCGACACGCATAAAAGCTAGTGTTAGTGAAAACACACTCGCAATGAAAAGGTAAATCAAAGCTTTGAGGGTTAAAAGCTTCATCCCACAAACTTTAATGCTTTCTAAGAATGCCGCGTCCACACACAATCCTCCAGACTACAAATGAATATAGTGTCTAATTTATGGACTTCAAGACGTTTACTAAATATTAATTCTGTCTCCTCAGAACAAAAAAACCAGAAGGTCCTCTACGACTCCTCCCCTTTTTTTCCATTCTTAGTTTATTGTGACCCGTGTAACCGCTCCTGGTTTCCTGAAGTGAGCACTTAGGAGAAACTGCATTAGCGGCTTCTAGCGGTTCTATGGAAATCAGGCGGTAGATTGGATTAGCTGGACTACAGCCTGTAGGGCTCTTTCAGTATTGCTAGCTTTTATTTTCCCTGACGTCTAGAGATCGCACACACACACGGTTGCGTGTCAAAGGAAGGACACCTTGCTGCGTTTCGTTCAACTTGGAAATTCCAGTCGCCTGCTTGGAAAAGTGCAACAAAGCACCATTTATATTCGAGGGTTTCCAAGTCGGAAAATCAACGACAACAACAGACACGGGTGTATGAGGTCGTACGCAGTTAATAAACACAAGAATGCCGCTTAGTTATTCTGGAAATTATAGGAATGACTTACAAAAAAAAATATATATATATATATACAAACATATTAATCATTTTTAATATTATTTTAATAAATGACATACGTACACATTCACTTTTACATTTTAAAATTGCAATTAAAAATGTAACATTTATTTGAACGTTACATAGACTTAAGAAAATTGTATTATTAATGTTTTTAGACTATTTATTTATTTATGTTTAATATTTGGAAATTGTAGGAATGACCTACAATACTGTACATGTGCTTTTTTTCGTTTTTTATTTTTAATAAATTTGCAAAGATTTCAAACAAACTTCTTTCACGTTGTCATTATGGGGTATTGTTTGTAGAATTTTGAGGAAAATAATTAATTTAATCCATTTTGGAATAAGGCTGTAACATAACAAAATGTGGAAAAATTGAAGCGCTGTGAATACTTTCCGGATGCACTGTAAATATATACATATATATATATATATATTATTAATTTTAATAACATTTTATTTTAAATGAATAAAGACATACATGCACTGAATACATTTTTACATTTACTTAAAAAAAATATTTTAACATTACATAGATTTTAAAATGTTTTTTTATGAATGTTTTTAGACTATTTACTCATATTTATTTATGCATAAGTTTTTATTTCATCATATTTTCTGGAAATTATATACTGTAATATTTATGCATGTTAAGCTCATTTCTAAAGAGCAAGTCACTTATTTTGCCCCAATTGTTGTGTACTAAAAACCGTCTATGCAAATAAACATTTACGGAGTCAAAACTTATAGGTTTTGTCTGCAAGGTTTTTTAGACTTTTGTACTTTTTTCTGAGAAAAAGTTTTTTGGGATAACTATGAATAAATGTAAATGTAGGTTGGCAAACAATAAATGGTCTTCTGTATTGCCGGTTTGTTTCTTCGTGTTATTTCTGCATGCAGAAAGCTGTAAGACAGTCTAATAAAACACACATTGTCATACACACTCACCGGGGCGGCTGTAGGTGGCCAGGTTGCTATCGCTGTTTCCATTACTGCCAGTACAGCAGTTGATGGTATAGTCGTTTTGATTGGAGCAGCTGTTGGGCCAGGTGTCCGCCAGCCAGGGCTGATTCGCCGGTTCGCCGATATTCAACAGACCCGGTCTGAAAAATACACAAACATGTTGATTTATTACCAACTTTAACACGGACATGGTCAATGAACAAGACAGGTGGTGCCAAGACCGTGAGCAGACATCTTTGATTTTAGCCCTGGATGGAGGGCCATTGGATAACTGAGATGCTTTTAAAACACAGCTTTGCTCAACCAATGACATGAGTTTGGGGTGGAACCATCCGTTTGTCCAACCAATGGAATTTTTTTAATTATTTGTACAATTCTAGGTGGATCAGAAACAACACTTTCCACAACCGCCCAATTCTCTTTCTTTCTTCCATGCATCTCTCTGGGCATTTGAGCTTGACTTGCTCATGACTGGACTTGACACTTTCCCTGAAGCCTTGTGACCGTCGGGTGGATTTTGGATTACCCAAACGCTGGAGTACATCGCTGCTCCGGCGTGGGAAAGACGAAGCCGAATCATCTAAGCCATCACTAAAGATGAAGAGCTCAGAGCTACAGCTCATGCCAGCATGTCACAGTCTATCACTATCATCTCAGATGTTTGAAGACGGTCTGAATGAACCATTCAGATCCAGATCTAGTGCAAAACAACTTCGCTGAATTTCCCGTTTGACCAAATGACAAATCTTGAAACGAGAAACAACGCAAGCGCGAGTACTTTTCATTCACTGGTTGTCTTTAAAAGCACTGATAATATAATAGCAAGTTCTAGAGAATGCAATAACGCCATAAAACAAGGTCATATCAAAATGATTGTGAGAGGAAGAAAGAAAGAAAGAAATAAGAGGTTCAGAGGAGTATTTTCCAGGGACGGGCATCAAAGACAGAGTTTTGTGCTTCAACGTGATTCTTCAAAGTGCGGCAAATGGCTTCCCTCTCCCCCGGCGCTCGCCGTCTCCCTGCAGCAGGTTCTGCTTCTTTCTTGTATTTCACTAACACGACCTAACAAGCTCTGTTAGCTCCAAAAAAGGGCCGAAACCTTTGCTACAGGCAAGGGTAAAGACTTGGCTAATGAAAAGACGGACTCTCAAAGAACACATAAAGGAAGAAGACACTCACAGGAATTCTCATCTGCGGCTATTCAAAGGAAAACAAAGATGCATATGTGCATGCAGGAACTTTTCTCATGCGTGCCACCAAACGCTCGCCATGGGGATGTGGAGATATGCAGGGCAAAAGCTTAAATATGTTGGTACAAATAATTGCATTCACAGGGTAGAAATAAAATGGCCTTTGTCTCTTCTGGCTTCTGAACGGCTCCATCTCACGACATACGACAGCTATTTTACAAAGACAAACATGCCCCCTAGTGTCAATAAAATGCAATTGCACTGCAGCACACACCCTCCATGTGGACATCATAGGGTTCTGCTAAACATGACATTGTTTTAAAGATGTAAAATCAGACATTGCGTATTTTTCTTACCTTCCTGCACTGGTGACCGCCTCTCCTCCCCTCTGATAGGCCACTGCAGGAAAAGAAAGGAAATGGTAAGAAAACAGAAAAAAACAATACATCCAGTACCACTTCATACAAGCCATTATATGTTAAAGGGATAGTTCACCCAAACATAACAATTCTGTCAACATTTATTCACCACTGTTTCATTCAAAACATGCAAAACACAAAGGAAGATATTTTGAAAAATGTCTCAATGGTTTTGTGTCCACACAATGGAAGTCAATGAGGTCCAGTGTTGTTCGGTTACCAACGCTCTTCAAAATATCTTTTGTGTTCTGCAGAAGAATGAAAGTCATGCAGTAACGACACAAGGATGAATAAAACTAGGTGAGTTTAAAAGATAAATCAATTTTAAGAAAGACATCAGTCGAACACACATAATAAAAAGGCCTAAATGCATGCCCTTCAATAAGTTCACATCCAATCCTCACACTACAAGACTTGTGAGGAGTTATTAGAGTAGTCGCTGGCGCTTTGATCAACTGTCAGCCCTCTTTATTCCTCTCCGAGCATTCTCTCTCTATATACTTTCATGCCGGCAGTCCGTGCGAGCGCCTAAAGTTCTCTCTGATTATCCGTGTCAACCTCAGACTGGATTTAGATTTCCTTTCTTGTGGAGAGATGTATTTAGATCCTCCCACACTTTCCCTGGTGTCGTTCAGTTTAGTTTCGGGTTAAGCTGAACAAATGTGAACCGGACTGAACTGGCCGTTGAGGAATGGGAAGTAGCAATGCGTGACACGAAGTGTTGTTTTTCTAGTGAAGTACTTTATGGCTTTTTTGAAGTACAAACAATTTATTCTATATAACACAGTGGACATAACGTGGACAGGAAGTTGTGTCAGACTCTAGGAATTGTGGGAATCCACTGGGTATATGCAGGAATCATGGAGCTAAATGTAATACTTTTAAAGACCTCATCGCCACTTACATTGGCGACATTTTAACCTACATTTACTATTCTGATAGTAAGATAGCACAACTAAACAGTCTTAGTTTGAGATAGCTTCGTATTAATGCAACATAATTCAGAAGAGTGGGAACAAAGCACAAGAGAATGAATTGAGTGACTAACCCAATGCAAGTTTTATTAGAAAGAGAAACGAGGATATGCTAATCGTCTTCCGACACACAGCGGTACACCTCACGGTTATTCCCAGAGACGGCCCTCAGCCATGGTTCCAACTCTTTATCCAAAAACGTGCATTTCCACAATAGTCAACGATATTGTTTAACAACCTGGTGTAAATGGACCTCCCACTATTCGCCTACACACAATGACCAAATTCAGGCCAACTTTAGCATTTGACCTCTTTTGGACAAATATGAAAAGATCGCACAAAATGTAATACCTTGGTAAAAGGCATTTAAGACTTTTCAAGGGCTTTTCAAAAGCTTAAGTACTTTTCAAAGACTTTTCAAGTACTTTTCAAGGGACTTCATTTTCTCTAAATTTATGAATCAACGTTTAATACTTTTTAAGACCCCGCGGACACCCTGGGCAAGTGTATGAGGTGCGATTACCTGTGGGGGTGAAGGTGAAGGAGGGCACTGCAAACACACAAGACAGCAAAGAGAAAGAAAGACACATCTCATTAGTTATTCATTAGATTCGTATTCATAATTATTCCTCACAACATGATTTATTTATGATATCGGCTTCTTACGTGAAAATATGTATGCATAAAACACAATTAAATAAATGTGAGACAGACAGACAGATAGACGAAGAGGCTTCATTGACATTGACTCAAAATGTATTCTAACACACGTCCTCCGTTTGACAGAAATCTCGTTTCTTTCATGTTGATCAAAGGGCCGATAAGCAGGTGAATAAAACGCAGAATTCGTAATAAACAGCCCATCACACACATCAAAGTCTTCATGCAGAGATCTGTCCGTACGCTTGGTTTTTGGCTGTTACGCAGGTCCATCAGAATTCAACACCTGCTGTCTTCGCCTCATTTTCATCTATTTACTGGAAGACAACCTTTCAAATAGTCCGCCATATTTTTTCCAAATGCCATGTTTATTGACAGTGCTGGTCTGGGTTCTTGGCAGCGCTTTGAGGAAAGATGAGTCTAACAGATTGGCCGGCGTTCTTGATGATTTTATCGTGAAGCAGAAGTAGATTGACGCTCGATTTAATAGACGCTAAATCAAATTTCATTGGTGAATAAATGATTGACAGGGCTCACAGAATCTCTGTATATACTATACACATAACACACGCTTCAAGATTAGGCACTTAAAGGGATACTTCACCCAAAAATGAAAACTCTGTCATCGTTTACTCACCTTTGAGTTGTTCCAAATCTGTATCAATATCTTTGTTCTGATGAGCACAGAGAAAGATATTTGGAAGAATGCTTAGACAGATTTTGCCCCCCATTGACCCCCATAGTAGGAAAAAGTGCCCCAGAACTGTTCGCTGTCCTACATTTTTAAAATGTCCAAAAGAACAAAAAAAAATGATTATGAGGTATTTTTTCCTACTATGGTAGTCAATGGGGGGGAATCTGTCAGGTAAGTAAATGATGACAGAATTTTCATTTGTGGGTGTCACTTTAATGGCGTCTTTCATGTACTTTACGTAACCTCAAGCAAGTCGCGTCTCGTCCACGACACACAACGTTTATTTTCGGCATGCCTTCTGCGAACGCTTATAATATCACTCGCGCCAGTCCTTTAATGTTGTGTAAACTATGTTTTCTAGCATTCGAAACATCATAAGCGCTTAGAGATAAAAGAACCTTTTTGCGCTAGCATTTACAAATAAAACGACTGCCAGTCATGTCAATCTTGTCGAGTCATTCTGGCAAACGCATTCAGGTGATCTCAACCTTGAAGCGTGGACGTATTCATTATTGCTTTTTTGTTCCTTTGCGGTCGACACGTTCAATTAACTTGAATGCGACTCAGCCTTCGGAGTCTATGAATGCTAACGCTAATGAATGGCTTGGATCTCTTCCTTTAGATTCTTGCCAATAAACATTCCATTCGCTTTATGACCTTGAGACATGCAGCTACCGCACGCCGAAAAACCGCCATTGTTGGCATCGCTCTTCTTGTCAACTCATCAAGCGAATGAGAAACGGATTGTAAAGAAAACGTAGCTCTACATTCAGACTGCCAGGGATCAGCTGTGATTCATCAGGGTCAAAAGCTTTTGGATACGTGGAAACGTAAGAGTTGTATAGAAGCGACCCTGAGGGCAGAAATCAGACTCATCTCATTCAAGAAACGGGTGCTGTACGTTTTCTTACATTAGCTCTAATAAAAGACCTTGACATCTGGGATTAAACCTGAGATTACGACGCAAAACATAAGCAGCTGTACAGCTCGAAGCCAAACGTTACAACTGAGACGCTGTGAGAAGATGAGAATCATTTGTTATCCAAGTAAGTTTCTTGAAAAAGAAACAAATGACTGAAAGAAAGCATAAATAGTTATGACACATTTCTTTTTTCTACAGTACTACATTACTCCACCCACCCGGGTATGAATTATAGGCCACGCCCACTTAATAACAACTCACAGACTCATAATGATCAGGCTGGAGTGACTAACCCGCTACTCATGTCATATCTGACGTGTTTGTAAATCATTATACGGAAATTATTTGTACCGACTTAAAGGGGCAGTTCACCCCAAAATGATCGTTTACTCACCCTCTTGTCATTTCTAACCTGTAAAAAAGTATTTTGAAGAATGTCGACGAACGAACAGCGGTGGCAGCCGTTGACTTCTATTGTACGGACACAAAACCAATGCAAGTGAATGGCTGCCATCGCTGTTCGGTCAGCAACGTTTTTCAAAATATCTTCTTTTGTGTTCTGCGGAAGAAAGAAACTCATACAGGTTTGGAACAACAAGTGGGTGAGTGAATGATGACGGACTTTTCATTTTTGGGCGAACGATCACTTTAAACTTTGACCTCAGTGTGAACTGACCTTTACGGATTCCAGCGTAGCTGCTGCTCAGTCCGTTCCTCTTCTTACGGTGACGGTACAACCAGATGCTGAACACCATGAGAATGATCCAGCAGGCGGCGCCGATGCCCGCGATGAACGCCGGCTGACGCACCACATCCGAGATCTGCTGGGAGATGGTGTTCTCCACATCCAGAGGCAAAACCATCCGGCCCGATGAATCTGAAACAGACCAAATGAGATTTCTTCTAAATAAACATTTTATTATATTCTTTATACTTATTTCTAAATTCTTTTTTTACTTATTTTTAGCTTAGTTTAGCTCAGATCGGTTTTTGTTTTTCTATTAAAAAGTGAGTTATTACGCGAGGAGTGTTAATATTGAAAAGCGAGCTCTGCGTTTCTATATTTATGATCGAGAAGATGGAACAGCAACCGACAAAACCGTCTCTTATTCTTCGCATGAAAGAGAATCCAAAAAGAAATGTTATTCTGTTGACTGTTTCTTTTCTCTTCACCTCCTCTTTCTGTTTCATGTGGGCGTCACTTTCATCTTCTCGGACTATATTTTGTTTTATTTCTTCTCCTGCTTGGGGCAAAGCCGAATTGCTCTTCTACACCTTCTTGTATTTCTCACTCCTTTATTGAGTTTCATCCGTACTTCCTGTTTGTGTTGCACGGTTGTGACTGAAACTCCTCTGAGAGGCCAGGGCAGGACAGATGCGTGGGCTGCAGAGATGCGAGAAAGCCCACAGTGTGACAGATGCTTTTGAGGCCAGCATCTTGGCTTTCCGGCATGTCTTTCTGTCCTGATGTAAGGCTCAGCGGGGGAACCGGCTGAATGGAGGCACATCAGACACTGCGATTTAAGTTCAACCCACGCAGCACTTGAGTAAGGGAAGAAGCGGACTGCTTCACGATCTTCGCTGTGGATGTGTGTGCGAGGTTACAGCTCAAACCCTTATTTTATGAACGCTTTTGTGTTCTGACTGGCAAAAGTAAACATGTTACCCATAATGCACTGCTTTTCAAGTCCCGAGTGGTGTCAAATATGATATATTCTTTTTACTCCATTGACTTATTTTACTTCCAATTTCACTGTACTTTCAATTTTGAACGGTACACAGTTTTTTGTTTTATTATGTTAAAGTACCAATGGTACTTTATTATTTTTGAGTTGACTATTGATTGGCATCTTATTAAAAACAGATTTATACATCCGACCTATTGTTCACATGGATCCAATGGCACGACACCAAGTTCTATCGCAATCATCTCTAATAATCCCAGTTTTAATCGCTGCCAGACACGACTTGATCCTCGACAAGTTAAAGCCGGCGAGTTTACGTAGAAATAAACTTTTCAAGCAATTAAAGGCTTTGCTGCACAAAAGTAATCTACACTTAACATCTGCGTTCAAGAAAAGGATTCTAATAAGGCCGTTTTTGTTAATTATACACTTCTCAGAAGCTAACCGCAAGACAAGTTACGACTGTGGAATAAGTTCACCGACTCACCCAGTTGGAAGAAGGAAGCCTCGCTCTTTACCCCCGGACCGGCCCCGGTGCTGGCTGCCACCTCCAACCTGTACGGCACACCGACCACCAGACCCGGAATCATAACCGAGAAGGTAGAACCGTCCACCGTGCGGTTAATGTGATAGCGGCTTTCGTTTCCAAGGCACCAGATCTGAGAAGAAGGAAAAGAAATCATGATGGGACACTTCATAACAAATAGTGTAACAAACTTAGGCAAGAGTGAAACTTTTTAAGGAACACAGTTGCCGTCAACTTATTTGTTTTTCTTATTATTATATTTAAATGCTGTAGAACAATATTAAATTAAATAGTAAAACAAAACAAATCGAAGAAAGGAAAGAACTGAAACTATAATATTGTTAAATCATTTAAAGTGATGGATTTTTTTTCTTCTGCAGCATCTAGATTTAGTTGTCTAGATTTAGGACTGTCACGATAAACCGACAATAAATATCACGTGATTTATGCACAGCTTTTGAGTGAAGAACGGGAAAATGCTGCTGCATCCGAAAGCCAGAGGGCGCTCTCGTGCGGAAACTCCAAATACGCACTGCAGAAGAAGACAATAACACGGTCTAGAATCTAGGAAATGTCTATGGACATCTTTTTATCACTGTTACTCAAGCCTCATCGGGTATTTTTATGATAATAAAGTATATTTATAATGATCATGTTTGACGGGTGTTGCTTTTTCAAATGCACATTATAAGCGACTCGCACTGCTTTAGATCGAGCAGCATTTCCTACTGATCCCAGAGACGTGCTTCACGGACAAGCTACGCATTAAAAAAATATCGACACATTGCATATCGCAGCCAGCTCGATTACAATAGGATTTAATGGTATCGCGATAAATTATCGTGCTGCCCTGAATTGGGAGTTTAAAAAAAAACAAAAAAGATCCTAACAGATCAAATGAGCTACCTTTGCTTGGCTGTAAATACATCAAGTCAATTTAAAGGGATAGTTCGTCCCAAAATAAAAACGTTGTCATCATTTACTCACTCAGAAGTTTTTTTCCAAACCTTTATAAACTTTCTTATTGCGCTAAACGCAAAGAAAGATATTTGGAAGAATGTTTGTAACCAAACAGTTCTGGGGCACCATTGACAACCATAGTCGAAAGAAAAACTACTATGGTAGGAAATGGTGACCCAGAACTGATTGGTTTCCCACATTCTTCAAAATATTTGTGTTCAACAGAACAAAGACATTTACATAGGTTTGGAACACCTTCCCTTTGAGCAAAGTCTTTAAATTCTTATATTATCAATTTTTTATAAAATAGATTTACACTTAGTGATGCACAATATTGGATTGTTGCCGATATCCGATATGCCAATAATTTCCACCTCAATTAAGCCGATAGCCGATATATACTGTCTATCCACCGGGCATTTTTACGCAGCTAAAATTTGGTTATAGACCTACTGTCTGTGACTGCTATAAAACAAAGGCAAGCAGTAATTATTATTAGTGTTAAGGCTGTAAGTTAACTTTTTTTGCACATAGCACTGGTGCTAGACAGGTTTAAAGTTTGGTAGCACAGGCCAAACTGTAGGAGTATAAATCGTCTGTTGTCATCATTAAAACAAATATGCAAGTGCAGTTCATCATGAATAGACAGGTAACTGACAAAAGACATTAATGTTACATACAGATGAATAAATTAGGGCCGTATCATTTTTAGATTACCTAAATTTGTTTGAATATTTCTCAGTTGTGTATTTTTCCTTTTTAACTATACAATAGTGGTATATTTGTCCACATAAATTACTGTAGTATACTATAGTAAACTGCAGTAAAATTCTTAGATACTTTTTTTAACTTTACTATAGTATACAGTGTTTATCAATTCACTAGGGCACTACAATTTTCAAAAGCAAATACTATAGTACACCACAGTATTTTTTTGTCTGAGTGTTCAATTTAACGGGACTTTTATTTTGACGGGTCTTCGGGAAGGCGCTTGTTTTCAGATAGCTTCACTCAGACAGTAGAACGCTCCTAAAATAAACTCTCAGAGCAACTCTGACTGGAGATGAAGTTCATGTGTTCACATCCTCATACAGTTGACGGGCGCAGAGATGGATTTCTTTGCGCACTCAGTTAATGTAAGAATGTGCTGCTTTTACAAGCATGATTTAATTACAGCTTCCTATCGGCGAGGCATATCGGCATTATTTTCTTTATCGGGCAGATAATTAATTTATAAGCCATTTTCTGCCGATAATATCGTGCATCCCTATTTACACTATTAATATGTTACAGGTGGGTTAGCAAGACAGTTTATTTTCACACGATATCAGGTGGCGCTAAGATTTCGACGCTGAAAACTTCGTCAAAGAATTTTCTTAGTCGGGGCAGTGTTGGGTGTAACTAGTTACTAAGTAATTAGTTACTGTAATTTAATTACTTTCCCCCGAAAAAGTAAAGTAAGGGATTACTCTTATTTTTCCTGTAATTTAATTACAGTTACTTTTGATGTAATTAAACTAAATACTTGTGTAATATATGTGTGTGTGCAGAAGAGGAATTTACATCAATATTCAAAGTCTAACTTTAAAATCCATGCTTTAATGTATAATTCTAACATTTGTAATTAATAATAATACTTTATGTAGTTTTATATTATTTATTTGAATGAATTAAAAGATCCGTTTCATGTCCATCCTTGAATCACTTAACTCATCAAGGTTGATGTAGGACATAGAAAGTAATTAGTAATAAGTAATTAAATACTTTTTGAAGAGAGTAACTTGTACAGTAATCTAATTACATTATCAAATGTGTAATTAGTAACTAGTAATTAATTACTTTTTCAGAGTAACTTACCCAACACTGGTCGGGGGTCATATTTTTCGCTTGATGTGAAAATTCACCTTTCTTTGTTTTCATTGTGCACACTGATCTCTGGTCCGTTTCTACTCTACAAACTCCAGCAGTCACACTCTTAAAATGAGCATCTATGTGTGTGTGTGTGTGTGTCCAGAGGTCGGTCGTATCACACACCGTCAGCACAATCACAAGCCCGGCGGGGGGCTGTTCACTGGGGTGAAACGTGATATAACTTCCTCTCTGCCTGCTTAACTCCGATTCGAGGTTAGCTGTGTGGAATGAAGTTTCACATATTTGTCCACGCTGACGTCCTCAGCTTCGGAAACGCTAATCAGGTTCAGACATCCCTAAAGGCCACGTGAAAAAGTGCATTGTGGGTATATGGGGAATGTGAGGCAACAGACAACGTTCTGACGGTTCTGAAGTTCTCCTGAGGCACAACGGGCCAAAAAAAATGTTAGCGTTTAGCGAGAAATTCTCCGCCGCCCAATTTAACAAGCGTGAAATTACTCACCACCTTCTCTTCCACTGCCTAAAACATTTACCTGAAAATTAACCGGGACTTAACAACTCAAACCGTGTCTCTTCCTGTCAGATGATGCCTGAGAACCCAATGACGAAACGGTGAAAGCCCATTAAAACTCATGCGCATGAAAGGAATATTGTATGAGATGAGCGTGTTATCATGCTCAGACATGATACTGACGAGGCTGCTGGGAAATATTTGTAATTATATTTGCTAGTATGCACGATTACAATTACAAAGTGACAATCAAAAAGCAAGTGTCTAAAAAATTGTATTTAAGAATGTGATTAATGAAAACATGTTTATAAGGGAACATTTGGTACACCGAAGGCCATGAATTGAAGTGATTCCTTCTCTCAACCACTAGGTGGCAGCATTTCACAAGCTCTCAATTTCCACCCGTGAAAATCAAACCATTATCCATTCATTCTCCAGCTCACAGTCAAATAAATGGAGTGAATCGATGGAGTGCGAATTTAATTTCCTCTTCCTATTTCCTTCCCTCACTGTTGTTAACACAATCTCTGTTTCTTTGTCTATTTCCTGCCGTTCGCACCTTATATTCCTGCACCATGCCGTTCTGCTCCTCCTCTGGGGGCGGTTGCCAGGATACCAGGATAGCTGTTCCGTTGTCCCCACTTCCTGTCACGGTGACCCCACGGGGAGCGGCGCTGGGTGCTGCGATAAGAGACGAGGAAACGCGTCACACACACACCTTACAATATGAACGCACATTTATCTTACAGTGTGTGTGTGTGTGTGCGTGCACATTTACATACGCTATAATATGCATACTATGTACAGACAGTATACCTAATAATACTGTGTAGTTGTATATGTATAAGCATATTTGTACATACAGTATATGTAAGTGCATGACTGCTGTCTGTCCGTCTGTGATCGTGTGTGTGTGTCGGCACACAAGCGTGTGTGTGTTCTCAATAATAACACATGTAAGCACTCGTTTTAATAGCTCGACTCTCTGCGTTATTATTAGTGCACTTAAATAATGAGAGAGGACTGCCAAGCTACATGATTCCCAGTTCTACGTGCCAGCTGCCAGCGGGACGAATCTGCTGCTAAAACGCTGACACCGTAATTCACTTTACATCACCGTTATCCACTTAATACTAAAACGAAACCTTGGAGCGAGACGTTTGCGTTTCGTTTGCTGTAGCTGACGTTCCGCATTTTGTTTGTTCGTTTGTTTCAACAACAAAAGCTGGCACGCACGGGCGCAGGGAATTCTGGGAGCAGACCAGATCCCTGCTGCCACAGACGGCCACACCCTCAGAACAATTAGCACAGCAGTTGTTTAAGCTTTCTTTCTGGCTTCTTGTTGGTCGCTTGGCTTTGGGTTTTTTGGCTGCCTCGAGGGCCGCAGACCGCACGGTAATGCAAACAAGAACAGCAGAATACAGATTTAGTGGGAAGAAATACACACACACACGCCAGACGTATGTGACCTGAACCAAAATTGAACACTACGATGATCTTTACGCATTAAGATTTAGACGCACGGCTTCTGACAATCTGCCTTCGTGTGCATATTCGTGTAATAGTAAATTCATTTGTGCTGCGCCGTAGGTGAGCGAGTGAGGAAATGCGGGACATGAGAGAAACTGGAAGCGGCAGACGGGCGGAAAGCTCTTCTCACCTTCCTCCAGGGTCTTGGCCACTTTGACATCGCTGTCAGTGCCTAGAAACTCGTTGAAGAAAGGTCGTACTTTGAACTCATAGGTCACGCCCTTCTTGAGCTGGGTGACGACTGCGCTGTTCTCCCCCGGGGTTCGAACCTCAAACACGGCCCATTCCACCCGCTGCTGAGCTGCGTCCGGGGACGGCCGGTACATCACCTTATAGCCCTGAATATACTGCGACTGCTGCTCGACCTGAGAGAGAAGATGCAGAATAACTGTTAAAGTGCACAAGATGATTTTTCTGAAAAGAAAAGCTTTTTTGCGCACCGCACTTCTAAATACATCTGTAAAGATGCTTTTGCTAAACTTTATAGTTTTGTCCCCAGCTCTGAGACAAAGCGATGTGTGCTGAGCGCATGCATGATATCATCACGCCTGCTAGCGATTAGCATTACCCAGCATGCTCAAACAATAGGAAGCCCTGAAAACAAGGAGTATTTGATTCTTGTGTTTGGTCTACACTTTGTTATGGTTGTATATCTGAACGGTGCATTATTATTTGAAACCGTAATGCTTTTTAATAAAGTCTGTAATGCATTATTGTTAATCTGAATATGGCTACATATTTAAAACACCCTATAACCAACTAGGTGAATTTTTAAAAATTGATATAAATATTCTATCACGTCTGGGCATCTGTTAACCTCCCACGCGATGCGAGTTTTATATCGGAGGACTTCTGGATCGGGATCCTCCCATAGGGCAGCGATTGAACGTGAAGCGCACACGCTTGTGAAGTTTTTAATAATTTCTTGATCCGCCCCACTAAAAGCAGATGCCGTATCAGCTGTCTTTGATTAAACATGTATTAAAGTGAGAGCGGCCCCAAATGTTAAAGCGAGGCAAGCTGGGAGCGGTTCTGCTCGTGTGCGGGGAGAAGAGCATCAAACAGAAGGTCAGATCAATCATCATTTACATCCGAGCAAATAAAAAAAAACATTCAACACGGCTTTGTTAGATGATTAAACCATTTCAGGAGCACTCCTTGGAAACATAAATCGACGTTATCTGACATCGTGGTTTTCTTTAGTCGTTTATTTGTCCTTTATCATCAAGAGTATAATGGAAACAATTCCCCGGGAGATTAATCATCTGTGAGGTCAGCTTTGTGGGTTTCAAATCTACGACCCGACTCTTCAACCACTGTGAAGTTGATAAGAAACACGGCAGAACTCACGGTCCACTGGACTCTGACGGAAGACGAGGAGAGGATTGTGGGATTGTGGAGGTGTATGACAACATCTCCTAATTCTCTCTGGATCTGCCCATGTTCGACTCCTTGACTCGTCGGTGGAACATCTGCTCGCATACACAGAAAACATCAGACGCGCACCTCATAAACCATGACAAGCTTTTTAGCTCTAGTGCAAAAACGTGACACGTGAGGTCAAAGGTGAACTGACCTTGCGTTTTGACAGCATCGCTGATAGGACTGGGGTCGCTCAGGCCGTACGCATTAGCGGCTCTCACCAGAAACAGGTAGACGGCGCTCGGCTTCAGACCCTTGAGGACGAAACTCTCGGTTTTCACGTGATCGGCGAGGGTCTGCCAGCTGCTGCCCGCCGCGTGGCTGCCGTCCACACCACACAAATCAAACGTAAGTCTTTATCCAGCCAATTACAGCGGCCCAAACTTCACCAAATAACATAATTACAATCATTTTGCAAAACAACAGGGTTACCGCAGAACACGGGGCTTACAGGAAACCATGAACGAGGGTATGATTATTTATGACATACCACAGAGGATGAATGGAATATTTATAGAAAAGAATTATGTTGTCAAAAGTATTTAATATTGTTTGGTGAAATGCATGCTTGTACAACCAAACCAACCAGGAAAAATAAGAAAACGATGACCTGGCCAAAAAACGACTTATACATTTAAAGTAATCTTACATATGATTTTAAATACAATTAAATTGGATTATTAATATTGATATAAATGTTAGTAACTTATATATATAAATATAATAACTTGACAAAGCAAGTTATGGGTTTAATATAATATATATATACTGTATATATAACATTTTTGAATGTGCGTGACGTCACCTGAAGGCCTCTATGACATATGAGGTGGGCGTGGCCCCAGCATTGAGGTTGGGCTTCCAGGATAAAGACACAGATGTGCGACTGACATCCGTGACCTCGGGTTTGGATGGGGCTCTGGGAATCAGATTGGGATCCGTGGGTCTGCCGGGTTGAACCGGAGCACCAAACTCTGAAACAAAGAATCACAAGTAATGACTACGCCAAGAACGACTCTCTTACACGCCCTAATTTGCATGAAGGAACAATGCAACCAATTACAGCATGCTGCAGGTTTCATATCAAACTCAAATTTAAACTTCATTTCCTGTCTTCATTTCCTCCACGACTTCATCTCTACTGTCTTTCATCTCGGCGACGTACCTTGCACCTCCAGGTAAGCCTTCCACGACGCCTCTCCGCTGGGGGTGGATGCTGTGCAGGTGTACACGCCCGTGTCTCCCAGCTGAAAGATACAAACCTCTATGAATGCAAATGTATGCGTCTCGCATCTTTATTAATGGCGATTCTTCGGCGTTCATATCAAGGGTGATGCATACTGTGAAAAACATACTAATATAACACACGGAGATGTTGCTGTGCAGGTCGTGACGCGCAAACAAATGTTCCATTTTTATGTAAATCAACCTACTTACTTACTACTGCTACTGTATGTTAAGCAGCGATACAAGACAACATTTTAATATACATGTGACAACATTACTCACCTCAATTTTGTGATATTGAAGTACTTGTCAACTTGATCATTTTACGGTGTAAAAAAACACAAACTAATCACGAAGGTAATCCCATCGTAGCCGTATGCCATATGCGCATCTCAATCAAAGCAAACAGAAACATTTAAGACCGCTTCAGCCGATCTGTCGTTCAGCGTACGCAGGCGGTATGAAAGCTGTCAGAAATAGACGGTCTATCTTAAGTCGCCGCCACCGCGTGTGTGCTCCTTTAATGACACGTTCATTAATGCCGACCGCCCGAAGCGCAACAGATAGAGACGCATCTCCCCATCTCTCTTCCATTCTTTACAAAAGCGAGACGTCCTCATGTGAGACATCCACGTTAATTAAAGTCGCATTCTGACAGCCCGCTCCGCGGGACCTTTGACCCCTACGACGGGGGAACCCGGGCATTCGTGTGTGTGTGCTGTGACAGGAAACACTCCTCTATCCCCCCCTCTCTCGCGTTCGCTCCGTGGGTGTGTGAAGCTCGGCACGGTTGGGGGGAGAAGCGGGAGTGCTTGTTCTCACATCAAAACCTGCAGGCTGACTGACAGCTCTCTGAACACTGGCCGTTTGTCCGCATGTGTGATGATGTTTTTGGTGCTGGGAGGGATGAAAGGAAAGCATGCACAATGATGTACGACACACACATACACTTACAGTACATGGGCACAAAAGCGCGCACACGTGGAAAACAAAGGTTTTCATTGTTTTACAATTATTGTGGATTTTAGTGCTCATGAATTGGGTTTGGTGAAAATATCGTATAAATACATTGAATATTATTTATATATGCATGCATTGATTTATATTCCATTACACTGAATGCATTCCTATCACGTCCAACAAACAAGCTCTTTAAAGATGCGGAAAACTGGCATTTCTCCGTGCGGTTGGAGCCGCTTCGATGAGATATCGTAATGCGGTTTTATTGCGAAACAGTTGCCTTTGACAACGCTAGTAAAACGCATCATAAAAACACACGTTTTTCTCACATTCATTTCGTGCGTCTGTATACACAGATGTCGACCTTTGTGAAAACCTATTCATTTCTAAACATTTGCAAGTTTGCAGAAACAGCCCAAAACTCGAAGCGATATTTGAAGGCGAGCTGTGATTTACAACGCAGTCGGTAAAAAACTCGCCGCGCCGTTTTCGATATTAGAGGTGATAAAACTCGAGGCTCAAAAACACATCTACAAACCTGAGCTCAGAAAGAGACAGCCGTGCCGAGCAGCAGCTAACCGCGTACAACAAATCTCTGTGAATAAAACATGAAGAAACGAACAGGCTTTGACTTCAGCAGCTCAACGCTCTCGATTCCCCCGCAAATAAACATTCAGTGCGGTGCGTTCCGAATGGAAAACTCTATAAAACTGTGTTTCTAAGGAAAACCCAACAAGAAAAACTGCGCTTTACGAGAACCTCACTGCGCGCAAACCTCCACATGCTCAGGTTTTTAATACATCGAGGGTTCAGAGTGGAGTTGCGAAGCTATAAATCCAACAAAGAAAAACGTTCTCATGAACCGGAGTCACGTCCCCCGTTACTGTATGTTAGTCTGAATGATAGATGTGTAGATGTCAGAGAGGAGGGACTGACCCCTCCGAGCCACCGTACCTTAACGTAACGGATCTGAAGCGCTCCGGTGTCCAGCTGTTTGAGTCGAGAGTCGTGGGTGGACACCAGGACCCCGTCCTTCCTCCACAGGATGGTGGGAGTCGGGGTACCCGTGGCCTGGCATCCCAGGACCACCGTCCCGTCCACGGCCACGGTCTGGTTGGTGGGACCCTGACGGACGATTGGTGGCGGTCTATCAGAGATAACTGGAGGAGAGACAGCAGAGAAAGAGAGCATCAGAAATCTGAAGCTGCTTATGACATAAACATATTTGATGTCTTTAGGAATGCTTATTGTACAAACGGTCTTTAATTTTGTACGTTAAATTCGTATCAAAGATTCACTTTTTTACCTTAAATTCTATTATATAGTATTGTTTATTTATTCCTATGAATCCATTCTGAACTATATCGAACTGAAGAAATGTTACTAAATTACAGAAAGAGAGTCAAAAAGAAAGACAGAGCGAGCCAGAAAGAGAGAGAGACATATTGGTCTCATTTTAAGACTCACAAGATCCCGACTGACTAATATCATTATAATAACTATAATAAAAAAATGATTTTACTCCAAACCAAAATCCAAAATAGATCCTTTAAGGCTTTGTAAGAGTCACCCAGAATCACACGCGTACAGTGCGAGTTACAAGACAACCAAGAAAATAAAAATAAACGTAACCAAGGAAAAAGAAAATGTGGAATTTCTGGCGGCGAACGAGCGAACGCGAAACAAAGAGAACGTCAAACAGAGATGGAATCCAGTTTTTTCAACTGGAAGCAATTTTCGAATCAGTCAACAGCAGTCGGAGAATGAAGCCAAAGTACAGACCGGCAATTAATACCGGCACCATTTCAACTGCACCAAATACCCCTCGGCCATTAAAATCACCCCCCCGTCGCGTCCTCTTCTGTCTGAAAGAGACCGTGATGGTCTGACTGCTGTAAACGCTGGTGTGTTTATGCGCTTCTGCTCGCGGATATGAACATTACCCACATTTATACGACCGTCATTTGCATAACAGCCACTGATATCTGAAGGACTGCACTCTTCAGAAGGATGAATTGTGTATCCGATGACACGTACACGCTTGCACGTGGACAGTCGTGTTGATGCTGTTGTAATTATCAAATCATCGCGGCGGTGACCCGTAATTACAATGTGTGGACACAGTAAGAGAGAAGAGTGGCGCTAAAACAACTGCTATTATTCTCTCTTGTTCTTGTTATTTTTAGGCAGGCACTCACGGGACAGTACATAAGATAAGGGCCGGTTTACGGTAAGGATATAAAAGATAACTATAATAACGTTTTAAAAATCATTCTATATAAAAACATTGTAGTTAAACTATATTGAAAACAGCACAGAGGAACGATATCGCACGAGTGATTTTTTTCTCAGCTGATAAAGGAAACATTAACCCAATTTGCATTTAAAGGGATACTTCACCCAAAAATGAAAATTCTGTCATCGTGTACTCACCTTCGAGTTGTTCCAAATCTGTATAAATGTCTTTGTTCTGATATTTGGAAGAATGCTTATAACCAGACAGATTTTGCCCCCCATTGACTCCCATAGTAGGAAAAAACACAACGGCAGTCAAATGTGCCCCAAAACTGTTCCTTCTTCAAAATGTCTTCTTTTACAATAAAACAAAAAATGATAAAGTCATTTTTCATACTATGGGAGTCATTGGGAGGCAAAATCTGTTTGGTTATAAGCATTCTTCCAAATATCTTTCTCTGTGTTCATCAGAACAAAGAAATAACTAGACAGATCTCGAACTCGAAGGTGAGTAAACGATGACAGAATTTTCATTTTTGGGTGAAGTATCCCTTTAAATCTTCGGATAAATAGTGGGGTGATAAGAGTGGATAGTCGACCTTGAAACTTCCATGTCTTGTCATCATTACGATAAGCTAAATACTACGGCATAACACTAGTTTTGGTGTCGACACATCAAAACACATCTTTCTAACACACCACAAGCCTTCTATCTTCGAATTTGAAGTTGAATTTCAACGTTTCATCGACGTTCGTGCGTGGTGGGAACATCTCACCGTCTGTGACCTCCAGCAGGGCTTTGGTGATGACGCTGCCAGCGATGTTCAGAGCCTGACAGCTGTAGTAACCTCCATCCGAACGCTCCACCGTCGTGATGGTCAGATCGCCCGTCTGCGAGACGGAGAAACGGCTGGAGGGTGGTGGAGGCTGAGAGGAGAACAGCAGGTTCTGAAAGAGGAAAGAAGACTTACGAGATCACGTCCTGTAGAAGATTTGAGAACTACGCGAGTGCACATTTTGTGTGGACATAAGCTTAAAGAATAATGAAAAAGTAAACCCTCATTTCCTGAAAAACAGGAATTTTGTCCAACTCGGGTGAAAAATAATCATCTTGGAAATCCAGCAGGTCAAAATGTGTGATGACTGACATTGTTTTAGGACCAAACGCCGAGTGTTACAGAGCCACCATAGGTGTGTAAACACGCAGATGGCCTCATAAATCTACCAACTTCGTGATTTTAACGTGGAGTGCCATGCATTTTATATATAGTACAACCATAAAAATGGTCACATGAATAAAAAACAAGAGAATACAGAAAGATGCTCACCTGACTGCCTTCTTTCTGCCAGAAGATAGCCGGCTGAGGACTTCCTGTAGCTTCACACTGAAATGTCACCGTGCGGCCCATCCCGACCACCTGATTCCTGGGTCGGACCACAAACACCGGAGGAACTGTGGGAGTATGAGATAAACAGATCAACTACTGTTTCTGCTGTGAGAATAGAGTTATAAGAGATTTTAATATATTCCCTAAACCTGCCTCAAGTCATTTAAAGCAAAGTTTGGGGTACAAACCGGGTTACGCTCTACCCTGAATCTTGATTTCCGTACTTTGTCAGGTCGAATTTAGATTTTTCTCCGTTTGAGAAATGTTTCGTTTACGGTAATACGCTTATAATGGAAATAGATCTAAATTGTTATGCACGCCAGTAATACAGACACAGTTTGTTTAAAAAAAAAACGAGTTGAAATACAATGATGCAGTCACTGCTTAAAGAGATAGTTCACCCAAAATAACATTTCTTATTCCAAACCGTCTGCAGAACACAAAAAAAGACATTTTGAAGAATGCTGGTAACCAAACAACATTGACCTCAATTATATCAACATTTCTCAAAATACCTTCTTTTGTGTTGCACAGAAGAACAAGTTATATGCAGGTTTTGGGTGAATAAATGATGACAGGATTTTTATTTGTGGGTGAACTATTCCTTTAAATTTCAATGAAATCTCAAAAACCCAAATCATTGAATGAACTGTGTGTAAATCTATTTTTTTACGCCGTAGACCGGCCTTCAGCATATCGGCAGGAGATAAAAGCAAAAGCCATACTCGTCTTTTATGGAGACGTGTAGGTACAAATATAAAAACAGATGTACCCCTGAATATAAAACCGCCATGACCCCCACTTTCGCTTCATTTGCATGGGCAAGGACACAACGCAATAAAATTTACATGGAGATGGGGGGATAAATTTGGGCCATCTGTCCCGGACTGACACACTTTAATGGCGCCGGCTTCATGTAGGTAGACGTTTTTCATGCATCTTAATGATCGAGCCCGTCTCAGGTTAGAAGATCTGATTTCTGCCTGGTGGCATCTTAGCTTGTGATAAGGAATGAGAACGTTGATAATTTCTGACAGAAAACACGACCCCCGCCCCACGTGTACCACGCTATACCCATCTGCAAGCTGTCAAATAATATACTGATGTAATGCGTTCACAGGCACAAAGGGAGTGAGGCACAAAGCAATAAAACCAGGCGTTTTTTGACGTTACCTTGTGCGCTCAGAGCGAGCATTTGTTTTACCCAGACCTGCTGTGCTGTCACTGTCGCCAGTGACAGCTCAGACAAGCGTGCTGATTGGTGGAAGGATGGATGGTGGATGAATGGTGGCTCTGACAACTTCCTGTTGCTGTCAAAGCAGCGAAAATGGTGACGGGTGACATTTGCAACTTACCAGACACAACTGAAAAAGGAAGAAACAGAAGTATGATAAAACACGGATGTAAAAGATGAGGAAATAAACAACACGACACATGAGGCAAAAACGACAGCATATGCATATTAAACAACATCGGAAAAAAAGTGCGGCGTGTGCCCAAACACGCAATGTGAATATATTGCGCAGGCTGGAATGTATGGCGCCAACAAGTAAAGCACATAAAGAAACAATTCTATTAGTCTTCGGGTGTGAAGACGGAGTATGAATGAAGGTTTTATTCTGGTCTGGCCAAAGATTTTATTAGGTGGCTGATGTAACCTGAGGTCTGGTTCTTTTCAAGCTCCAGTAGGTCATTTCAGCCGAACTACAATTAATCATTTTGGCATTTCAGGAAGAACGATTTAAGGACCGTTCGTATCAAGTGAGATAACTCGAACAACAATTATTAAGTTTATTAACTCTTTCCCCGTCAGTTGCCAGCGTTTTTGAACATTTTCACTAAAATTTGAAATAACAGAGTCTCTGCTTTTAAACAAAAGAAACCTTATTCTTCTATCACAATTTTTTTCTTTTTTTACAACCTCATAAATGTGGGTAAGGTTTCTTCAACAAATGCATCATTTCGATTAAAAAGCTGTGATAATTAGCATTTTTAGTCAAAGACTCCACCCTGATTAGACTCAGAACGATGATCAAAAACAGATCAAATATTTACTCAAAAAACAGACAAAATACATACGATCTAGATTCAGAGATTCTGTCTCTACAACAGTACAAACACCGACTGCCGTAGTAGCTCGTCTTTGGCATGTAACCGTTGATTTTTAAATGACGAGATAACTCGTGGATGGCGGGGGAAAGAGTTCAATAAAAAAAAATCTGGCTGATGAACGACAAAACATTGACAGCCAATCAAAATCCATTTGAATTCAAAGGGTTGTGAAAATGCGAAATGCGTGTGCTTTGATTAAACATAACATTGGTGTGGACGCAAATATAATAAACGCAACATTTCTGAGAGGAACAAACTATTTCATACAGTACAGTATATTCAAAATGATCTCTCTCTTAATAATGCGCACTGATGAATGACACACAAGAAATCCAGAAACACTTATTAAAATACTTAAATAAGTCCAATTTGATTTGACATTGTTATTTCAACACAAACGGAGAGAGAAACGATAGATTTGAGAACAGCTGGGTAAGAACTGGATTGGCCCGGCCGAGACGGCTTGTTTTCTCTCTTGGCAACGGTTGCCGCGCTCACTCCGCTCGGTTTCCATGGCCCATTAGCGCAGCTACTCCTGGGACCCGCATGGCATTCTAGCACTTTCCTCTAATACATCAATACTAATGACTAAATCGCCAGCTGAGAGGTCTTGTTTGTACCCGGCATTATCTTTTCATGGCCTTTTAGGAGAGAACTGACTCTTGCTCGAAATGACTTCAATGACAGAACGCGCGCGCGTGTCTGAAAAACTAGTAAGCTGCCTACGCCGACTACATTTTGTGTCATTGAACGCTGTTGAGGTAAGAAGCGGATACGATTTTGAGACAGCCTGTGCGTTCATGGAGCGTGTGATGCACATTTTTAAAAGAGGCATCTCAACGTTTTCAAATCGTCAAATATTTGATCAATATAATTACCTTGGCATCTGAAAAGCAGATATGTGCACACGGAGTTCGTGCTGGATGGATCATTGAAGCAGACGCGTTTAGAAGTCTGGTTCCAATGTCACAGCCTTGCCAAACATACTTGTAGAAAAGAATTCAGTAATGCGTGTATGCAGTCAAATGCAAAAATGCTCACGGGTGTCGAGGACACAATGTGGACACAAAGTGTTGAAACCCACTTGAGGGCTCACAGTGAACAAGAAAACAAACGTCGGGACAGAAAAATGACCTGGATATACCGCATGAATAAAAGAGGTGTGTCCTTATACAGACACGTGCATAAATCTTTTACTCTCTCTCGTTTTCACTCTTGTATAAGCAAAGCCGAACGTCTCATAATCTCATAATCGGATAACGCAAAAGAAATATTTGATGTATTTGTCTTACAGGAATGTTGTGTTTATTTGTTTAAGCAGCGGTTAAAGCAAAGGAGTGGTGAAGTTGTTCGAAACGAAGCGCTCGGTTAGACAAAACAACCTGACAAACTGTCAGCCGGTCAAAACAAAGACACGTACTCGCGCCCATCCGAGGCATTTGTAACTCAAATTAAAGGGAAGTGTTTGCAGCTTGTCATTGAGTGATGAGTTCATACCGTGGATGGTGAGCGTGGCGCTGGCCTCCGTCTTCCCCATCATGTTCTCCGCCTGACAGGTGTAAGTACCGGCGTCTCCCGAGGTCAACCTCTTCAGTTTGAGAGTGTGATCCTCCCAGATCTCATGCCTGAGATGATGACAAGACACCGACACGCAATTAAAAAACGATTGAATTCAAACAAAACACTTCAGCTGCTACCAGAGCTCGACTTGCACATGCTGTTTATTTATAGCCGTTCGGAGTACATCTTTCCAAAACAAAAATCCACATACCGTCCCTTTGGCAGCTCTCCGTCCTCTTTCCTCCAGCGGATGGTGGGCACGGGGTCTCCTTGAGCTTCACATTTAAACTCAACACTCTGGTCCACCAGAACAGACTGACTGCTCGGCTTTCGAAGAAAACTGGGTCTCTCTGTACACACACACACACACACACACACACACACACAATTAGGTATTACCAAAAGATTCACATATTTTCCTATGAGAAGTTTCCATCTGTAATCTGATTGGCTCTTTCTGAACTCTGCACACCATCCAATCATAACATCCAACTTCTGTCTCTCGCTCTTTCGTGAGAGCTCTCCTCCTACAAAATAATCAACATTTCATTTTTCCTTTTAGCTTGACCTTCGACACTGCCGCTTTGGCCTGAAAGTGCAAAAACAAGATTCCTCTTAGATTGACCAGAATTATATAACTCTCATACTTGCAGATCGGTTAGGATTATTATATAAACCGCTGAAAGAAGGATGCATCACCGCAGGCCCTTTAAAGACACATTCATCACTGCACGTTATTCATGCGCATCGATCGCTTGCAATGTAGCTATTGATTTTTTAATCTGTGTTGTGTTTACTACAGTCTGCGTTTATATAACCGAGCACATAATGTGACATTGAGCCTCATTTATGAGACTTGAGCAAAAATGAACGTCGGCGTAAAGTGCTTTTAAATGCATTTTATGTCATTTGTAAATATGAAAGTGATGAAAACGGCTGTACGGGAAAGAGGGTCAAAGGTCACCGGTTCCTTCGTACGCTGATGCTGTGTGGCATAAACTTGAGTGTTAATAAAGTGGATGATGGAGAAATACACTTTGTATGAACGAAGGATGTGTACACCATCTAATATGCGTTTGAGATGTCAAACTCTTAAAAGCTTTAAGGGTCCGTGTCTCCTAAACAGGGTCAATGACACGCTCGAGTCTTCCGACAGCTATGCACACAAACTCCAAACATCTGGACCCTCTCCCGCTCTGTCCGTAAACAAACACTGCATACGACGTGTGTTTAAGTGAATCCATCTGCAGTCGTGTTCACAATCAAATGCACAAGCGGATTAAATATACATGTGTGTCTAAGCTTTCCTGCGGCTCAGTGGTTACAGCGTGGCGTTAGCAACGCCAAGGTCATGGGTTCGACCCCAGGGATTGCACATACTTAGAAAAAAGTGTACAGTATAGTATTTGGATAAAAGCGTCTGTCAAATGCGTGAATGTAAATGTGTGTCTTGAAACCGGATCACGTGTTGGAGTATTCACAAAACGGTTGTCGGATGTGACAAAAACCATAAAGTAAATAGAGTTTTGAGCTTTCAACTGTACAGTATATGAAGAAATAAGATCAATGTGTACCAAGGACGGTCAGCTCGGCAATCTCGCTCTCTCGTTCGCCCATCATGTTGGTTCCCACGCACACGTACTTTCCGGCATCTGTCTTCCTGGTGTTGGTGATCATCAATTTACCTCCTCGTATCTGTCGGAAAGAAAATATAAGAAGTGAAAAATGATCCTAATACCTACAGTATACGCCTATATATATGTATACACACATAAACAGACCTACGTATATACACACACACAAACATATACAGTATATATACACATAAACATACATACATACTCTATATACTGTGCATACAAAATGTTTTTATCTGGACATGTGTGTTTGTGTTTGTGTGTGTATATGTAGACATATACGTGTCACATCTACATGAATGCATGTCAGCGTTTGTGAATGTGTGCATTGGCTATACAGGTCAGCTTATATTTTCCCATGGATCTGATTACAGACCAAGAGGCCCTTGCTTTGTTCTCAGGCAATCGTAGGGGCAGCTGGGGGTCCTCGTTCACCCGAGGAAGGGATCACGCTCGCGCGACAAATCCGATCCCTGCATTAAAAGACCACACGGTGCGCGTGAACTAGGGGGAGCCGAATGTGGCAGCTCTCCCGCAGCTTCCTACCTGTATTTAAACTGGTCAACATGTGGCTTCGCTTTCTGCCAGCGCATGTCATGTCTCATTGGTTATCATTCGCAGTGGTCAGCGTCGGTTAGATCAGAGCGCTTTCACATGTGGAATGTGTAAACACTGCCGTGGTGATAAAGACCAGAGGCGTAACGAACGGATACATGGGCTGTATATCCCATCATTTAAAAATTAGTTACAGATATTAAGCGGTCATGTGCGTGAATGCCAATATATGCAGTAAAGCATGACATCACAGCTTGCAAGTCAGTAAACTAACCGACAGGATGAATTATGAGAGAGAGAGAGAGAGAGAGAGAGCGGGAGAGAGAGAGCGAGAGAGAGAGAGAGAGAGAGAGAGAGAGAGAACGAACGAACGAAAGGAACAAAGGAACGAACAAACAAAAGGAACGAACGAACGAAAGAATGAAAAAGAAAGAACGAACGAAAGAAATAACGAATGACCGAAAGAACGAACGAAAGAAAGAACGAACGACCGAAAGAACGAACGACCGAAAGAACGAACGAACAAAAGAACGACCGAAAGAACAAACGAACGAATGAAAGAACGAACGAACGAACAAATGAAAGAACGAACAAAAGAATGACCAAAAGAACGAACGAACGAACGAAAGAAAGGACAGACAAAACAAACTAAACATTCATCAGCTCTCCGTCTGACTCTCGCGGGACATCTCCAAGCACTTCCTAACCGGACCCGTTCAAAAATCTTCTGAAGCATTCTTGAGCCCTGTCGCCTCCTAAATATTAATGGTGGAAAAGAGTCTTTAAACAAAAGAGAAGGCGGGGGAAAGGAAGGAGGCCGAGTTTATTTAAGACACCCCACGGTGTTGGAGAGGGTTTGAAGTGTCATTATGTTACTGTTTGTTTGAGCGAGAGCTTAACGGCCGATATGGCACGAGACACACAGAGCAGACGGGGTCAGGTCAGCCGTAAGGCCCGATGATGTGTGTATTGAGGCTAACTTTACAGTGTAGGCGGGAGAAGATGAAACCAAAGAGGAACTTCTGAAGAAAAACACCTCAATGCTCCAATAAGCACAAGAATGCATAGAACACGCAACAAAAACTGCAATCCTTAACTTTTGCCTCTCTATCGCCATCTCTGTCTGAAATATAAAATAGCAGGTTACTTAACGTTGGAGGATCTATTGACAGAAATGCAATATAATGTGGATAACTATGTCTTCAGAGGTGTATAAGGACTTTACATAATGAAGCGTTGTGTTTTTATTACCTTAGATTGAGCTATTTCTATCTACATACACCGCGGGTCCCCTTGCATGGAATTCGCCATGTTGTTTCTACAGTAGCCCTAAACGGACAAACTGCTCTACAGAGCGCATTTCGTAAATAAGTGATGATCTCCTTCGGCAAATAAGCAAAAACGTGACGACATCCTAGTTCTGTGTCAGCCCCTGTAGTGCTTTGAATTGGATGGGTGAGGTGGAGTGAGCCGTTGGTTGCAATTCCCAACCTCACCACTAGATGCACTTAATTTCAAATAACAAACCAAAAAGTTACAGACTGTAGCTTTAAGAGGTTTATTTGACAAGCACAATGCATTCTGGAAATGACTTCAATTCTGCTTAGATTTCGCCACTTAATATTTGGAACGGTATTCTGGCTGGAAGCGCGCCTCCAAAACCTAAAAATATTTCCTTGGTTGGCCGCTCGCCAAGTCTTGGCACAGATCCGCTCTCCGTCGGATGTTCCACTCATTCAGCAGAACTCTCTATTCTACTAGATCACGTCCACACACACAAACACATATTTGGAGTTCCATCACGGCGGGATGGTTTCGCTGTGGATGAATCCTCCCTCCCTCTCTCGTAACAACAGGAGGGCTGCCGAGGACGCAATCAATCTGAGCATTTTATTCGCATGCCTTTTGTCTTGTGTTGTTTGGCCGGTCGAGCAGACGCTCGAACGTCGCTCGCTGTGCAGAGTAATTCGGGAGATCGGATAATGGCACACAAACGCAACAAAAGGATGCGAGACATTGCACCCGCCGGCTTCAACGTGCTTCGATGTTTTCAGCAGACTGCGGCAATTACTGATGAAAAGCAATTAGCGGGGAAATTGGAGCTCTTTAATTTAGTGATAACTGTGGACTCCAAACAAATGAATTATGTTTGTTATACAGATCTGCTGTTGACCCTGTATTTGAATGATTCTCACTATGGGAGTCCATGGTGGCCAAGACCTGTTCGGTTACAAGCATTCTTCCAAATATACAGATTTCAACTTGTGGGTGAGTAAATTTTAGGTGAACTGTTCCTTTAAATGTTCTTTAGTTTTTGGAATGAAACACAAACTGTAGACTAGAGATAAGTCACACAACACCAACAAAAACACACTGGCCCTCATTTCATTCAGCTCTGTCGTAATCTTTGATTCACATACCAACATATCCCAGAACTCCAGAATACACGACACATTTATTGATAAAAAACAGCAACCCCCCAAAGCACCTTTAGCTTTATTCTACACAAATAAAGCAAATGGAAAGCGACCAGCGCAGGCAACATCAAAGTCACTCTTTTAATGACAAAAGAGGCCTGATTGATTCTCTTACTTCATTTCTTGCACATTTAATTAGAGGAAGCTAATTGGTGGCCCTGCTTTAAAGACTGCATTAAATCAGCCGAGAGAGTTTTCGGCTGCGGAGGCAAACTTCTATTCCCTTGCGCCTTTCCAATCAGATGAATGGGCTCCATTAATTTTCCCCGACAGATTCGGCCACGACGCAGTTTAAACGCTCATCAGCAGAAGCCCTAATCGGCCTTCATTTGCTTGAAATAATGCAGCTGAAGCAATCTACTTTTCGGTGTGGAACAGATTTGTGTTCTAGTTCCTCTTACCGTGATCCTCTCATCCCTGTCGTCTATAGTGACTCCGTCTTTCTTCCAGGAGATGGTGGGCTCCGGGTGCCCGCGGGGAGGCTGGCACTCCATGACCGCCGGCTCGCCCGCTGCTACCATCACATCCACGGGGTTCTGTCTGAAATCATCTCGTAGGACTGATGGAGAGAGAGAGAAAGAGAGAGAGAGGTCAGGCACGTGAACAGCAGTTCCTTAAGACGACAGATTTCCGTACGGGAAAGCGTTCATGTTAACGTCTAAAGCAGAACAATAACAAATGGGAAACCGGCGTGAAAACATTCTTGCCCGGCATAAAGCATCTCTAATCTACTTCAAACATACCACGATTAAGTCTAAAACTTCTGTTTGCTTTCGCTAGAACTGTAAAAGAGCTGCAAAAGCAAAGCTGCTGCAGTGCATGTAAGTGATATTAATGTGGAAAGTAAGTGGAGGTATAGATTGAACATTCATCTAAAGCACCGGCCGGTGGTGTTTCGTGCAGTGTCGTCTGATGTCTGCTGCACACGAACACTCACTGTGTGTTTAAGATTGTGAGCGATTTAGTCAACCCTGTTTTGTTGAACTGTGAAAGATTTGCTTAAAGCCGCCCCATTAATCTCAGACAACACTACTAGTGTCGCATTATACTGTATGCAACACATTAGATTAGTTCAAAGCTTTGCATTATACAGGCTACACATAACATGAAAAACACAAGCTTGCTCTTTAAAGCTTGAATAAACACAAAACTTGTTTCTCTACTTTCTAAGCATGTTGCTCACAGGAAGGCTGTTTTAAAAGTTAGATGGTATCTTTATGCTGCCCTCTAAGATACCTACTATGTAAAAAATGCCCATAGGGTCAATGACCCAACAAGGGTCAAAAAGAGACAAACCCAACCCGTTTCGTTGTAAAACAACCATTTCTGTTTGTTAGCAAATTGCGAGATTGTTTTAACTCATTGTTGAGTCAAGTAACATTTTTGGGGGGGTTCATTTAACCCAACGGTTGGGTTAATCCCTTTTGACCTAACGCTGGGTTAAAAATAACCCAACATTTTAGTATATGTACTCTTTAAAAAATGCTAGGTTGTGTTCAGCTCGTGATTGGCAAAAATGGAAAAAACCTGCCGTTGGGTTATAAATTAAAAAGTACGTTTGGTTTTGACCAAATTCTAAAGATGCAATGTAAGAACAATCCCAGACAACATTACAACGAGCTCAGTGAGAATATTGGCGAGTGAATAAAATAAAATCTTATTTATAAAAACAGTATTACAAAATATTACATTTATAATTCTATATACAATTTTAACCAATGTTTAGGTCAAAAAATTACAATTTCTAGGTTGGGTTTTTCCATATTTTACCCAAACGTGTGTTAAAACAACCCAGTATTTATATTATACCCAGTGTATTATGTACACATACCATTACATAAACCACGCATACTGTTATTTCATAAAAAAATGGTTTCATCAAATCAAACCAGTTTTACCCAATATCTGAATGATCTAAGTGAAATAAATGTACAATGACAACATGTGCATATACGACAAAGTCCGACTTAATAGGTATCACAATAAATAGCGTGTACGCTGTAAAACAAGCTTGGCTTTACAAGTTTTTTTCAAGTGATGTAACTTGTAAAAAATAAATTGAAATGACATATTTTGATTAGTTAAAGTAATGTAAAGACTGACAAAATTTAAAATACTAATTTGAAATGACTTAGGACAGCAAAAAAAATGTTCTACAGTGTGCATTTTTTTTTTTAATCAAACACACAGAAGGTTTTCTGTCCTTCTCCGAACCTACGTTTAATTCCTCAAAAAAGCGAACTTCAAGCTCTCACGCTCCTCGCCGTGTCCCATCAGCAAGATTAACCTCAGCGTCAGATCAAAGCGTGATGCTCAAGGTAACCTGAACTCCTGACAGCCTCCAAATTCTTCTAAGCATTTAATTGGCCATATGATTCCAGTTTCTACGGCTTGTAATGTCACAGCAGGTAAAAATCCCCTTTAACCTCTCCGCAAACCCCAACACGAGGTGATTCGCACCGAAAGAAATGGAAATCGTTTCTTTTTCCGCTCGTCTGCATCTTTTCTCTAGAACTTTCTCCCAAGCACATCATTTCTTCCAGCGAAGGATTTAAAAAGGCCTTTCGGTTTCCTTGACCAAAATAATTAGGCGGTCCGTGAAGTAAAGCCACACAGAAGATCGCTGGATGGTGGAAAGGTCCGGTTTCTAATACAAGCTCTTTTCACCATCCGTGGATCAGCGGAGGGATTTGGATTTTAACACCAGACAACCATCGAGGATGAAGTTTCCACGGTTCCTCGTTTTGATTTGAGCTCTCGGCTGAGAAACCTGATAACATGCTCTCTTTCTAACAGGGCCGTGTGGGAGAGGCCGTCTGTGAATGTCGAGCGTTGAACATGTGTCTAGAAAATTGGGGATAGTTGAGTCCTGGCAATGATTTAAACCACTGGAGTGAGACCAAGCGAGAGAACATGATGGTGAGAGAGCGATGCCAAGAACTTTTCTTTTAACCTCGAGACCGAAACAGTGTAACATGCGCCGACACGGATAAAGTATAAAGAACAAACAGGAAACATCCCTTCCTAATTTTATGACTTCACTGTTTAGATCGATCATTAAATAGAGGTTGTACCGCGTTTGAATCAGCAGACTTTGAGACAGCTTTTGCAGAAGTTGAAGTGGCACTACAGTTACCAAACTGGCATCCAATTTCTCACGTTGTGCTAAAACATGGCAACCCAACGGTGGCTGTTCAGATTCATGAACTCTGCCGATCTACATGCTTCACGGAAATGAGAAACAGATGTGGTTATGTCAAATTAAAATGAGATTTGCGTTGATGTGCCTCTTACATTAATGAAAATGAATATTTAATACCGCGCTCCGGCTATAGAGGGATGATCGTATGAAGTCTGCTGGGCGGAAATGAAATGGATTTTGCTGAGCCACCACAGAAGGTTTCTGGAGAGCTCTACTGGAGCCGTTGGGGAACTGGAGATCGGCTAAAAAAAGCAATTCGAAATCCAGAGCTGGCAGAGACCAGGGGAGCTTTGTCAAGAGAGGGATTGTGGGCTTTTCTTTTTTAACTGGAACTCCAGTCACCCTTCGTAAGAAACCACGAGGAACGAGTGAAAAAACAGGAAATAATGGATACGGGCTTGGATCGGTTAAATAACCAGTAAAACCAGAGTTTGATGATGCTGGCGCAGTGCATCACTGTTTTGTCCCCTTATTGACACCAATTACTTAATTGCAAGTCCAGTCCAACATCACAAACATCACTCGCCAAATTATGGAACGTGACGATATTTAAGGAAACAGCAGCGAAATGTTTCCGCATGAACAATGCACGTATATGAGCGCAATCGTTCCCAGATGTGAACCCGCTCCGCCGGCTCTCCTGTCCACATGATGCCTGCTAAACATAATAGAAAAATGGAGGCATGACAAATTAGAGTGAGACCTCATTTAGAACGTTCTCCAAACCCTGGGTCAACATACAACTGCAGTGTCTATGCAGTAAGGATGGAGTCGAGCCAGCGGCTGCTTATCCAACATTGAAGACCAAGAGAGGAAGAGACGAAACTGCAAAATGAATGCGTGTGCTGGTTTGACCTACATTATGGGGATAAAAATGACCTCATGAAGCAGAAAACTACATCTGGTACATAGCGAGGACTTCCCAACTGTCCTTGAAATACAAACGGCTTAATACATTTTTGCAAAAATTAGGTTTTTCACAAAAAAAGGTTTTCGGAAGAGTTAAGAGTCAGGGGACAAAATTATAACACACGTCGTGTGTGTGTGTGTGCACATTTGCCCTTACAAAAATGTTTTAATAATAGTATCAGATGATAATACCATGGTATCACAATACACTCCAAAAAATGAGAGTGGCTGAAAAAACAAAGTCAAGCGTTACCATTGTCTCTTGGCCAAAAGAAATTAATACAAACAAAAATATATAATAATAATATATAAAAAATAATAATAAATGAAATATAATAATATATATTATAACAGCAATATATAATTTTAAAATAATATTTTAATACTCAACTTAATGTATAAATATAATATTATTATTTCTATTACTATTATTGTTATTACTGTTACAATTATTATTACCATCATCATTGTTGTTGTTGTTATTAATAATAAAAATGATCTGCTAAACTCCCACATTCCACTTTTCCTTCCATATAATTCTATTAGGGGTGCACAATATATTAAAATGATCATGCATAACTGAAAAGATTGCAATAAATGAATAAATTAAAGTTATTCACAGTCAAAGGTTTAGGTCAATGCAGAGAACTGAGCACTGCTCTGACATGATCGGAAAGAATATGTTTGCTTGTTATATACTTTCTAGCTTTTAAATACATTCGAATAAAGTTCACATCGATTTCACAAACTTGAAGCGTTATCATATTGCATATCATACATCACATTATTTAGCAAGTTATCACATTACGCTTTTCTTCAATATCACGGCGCCATAATTTCCATCAAACCATCATAAGTCCACTCCTCATTAATCAACGTCTGATGCTGGAACCCTCTCTGCTGTCTAAAGTGTCTCCAGGGTTGGCGAGGGCCGGGACTAGCCGCTGGAAATGCACACGAGAGAGAGAGTCTGCCTGGAGTGTAAAAGAGCGGATCGATACGCTGCTCTCATTATAGAAGTGAAGAGCTGCGATGAGTAGGGGTCACGGTGCATCTGCACTAACCCTGCCTGAAGCTGCGGCGTCCGCTGGGGGTTCGCACCTCTCGCTCTGTTGTTCTCCTGCTCTTTCCATCTCTGCAGCTGATACTTCTCATAGTATCTTGGCGAGTTTCCACTTGAAAGGAAGGCCCGCAGCTATGGTGTGTTATCCCTGCCTGGTCTGCACCCATGTGGCAGCGCAGTCGACACCCGGCGAGTGTGTGTGTGGATAAGATGTCTATGAGGAGATGATTTGTCTGTGCTGATGTCATCATCATCTTACTTCGAACCAAAAAGGCTTCCATTGTTCGTGACTGCGAGTGTGCAAGGCATCTGATGCTGGGGTAAACAACTGCGGTATGCTTCAGCAATGCAGAAATAAACATACAGTATGCGAGCGGTGACGCTGAACTACAATGGAGACTGGGTTGTGCCGAGGAGCCAAAAGAAGAGACCAGCAGTGATTTCCAAACTGGGACGAACTGGTTTAAATGGTGGAAGATTCTGAAGACACTTTTTTCCAAGCATTACAAATAACCAAAGCAACTTACAGAAACCCAGTGCTTAACCAAATGAGCCATTTCAAAACCACGTCAACCATTACTGTCCTTCAAGGCATTCTATACAAATCGAAACCTGTTGAGGACCCCAGCATTTAAAACCAAACACATGCAGGTGTGACCACCAATGGCGATCTGCGTGGCACGGCAAGAAAGTCAAAACAGAGGTACGACAACTTTAAAGCCAACGCACACCTGAGCGTCGCAACTCTCCCCTATCGCTTCTCAATGACCTTAAAACGAATCTCCTTCTCTGATCTGCCTCTATGTGTGTGTGTGAAAATCAAGGCTTTCTTTCAACCCCTCTATGGTCTGTTAGATGTGCAGAGGCCTGTGGAAATGAAACAGCAGGCACATGACTTTATTGCCATATGCTTTGCTTGGAGCTGATGAAGGACAAGTTCTCCCTTAACTATTCAATTACCTAGTGACTCGTTTTTTCTTTTCCTTTTTTTAGGGGTGGCAGACGCGGCACAGGACGTGTATTGTTCTTCGGCGGGGTGATTTACACACTCTTACAACTCATTTGGGAGCGATTGTAAAAAGCTAAACAGTGAGAAAAAGTTACGTTGGAAAAGCGGGGAGACTTCGCTGAACTTTTCCTAACTCGCTCGACTTTGAAAGGATGGGATTATGATGTCATAGGAAAGAGGAAGCGGCAATCGCAGGAATAAACAATGACGGCAGTATCAATAAACAGTATACGTGGAAACGTTGTTCCATTTTGTGTTAAGTGAAACTAAACGATGCTAAATCTTTAAAAAATCCTCTGCCAGATCCGAACGCCCCAATATTGAAACTTGCCCAACAGGCCAAGATAAACACACTGAACAAGTCTGTGTAAATTCCAAACAAAAACAAAGGTGAAAACTAATGGAAAAGGTCTCGGTTGATTAATAGTACATGTCAGATTTTAGTGATCTGTTATTTTAAGGTGGCGCACCAAGAAAAGGCCTAATTCATCACGTTTAGTGGAAGAGGACCTGAAAGGAAACAGCTATTGATAGGAGCCCCAGACAAGGAACCCTGAAAGTTTAAGGAGACAGAGAAGCTATTCACACTACCTGTTTATTAACACGGCTAGAAGTGTTCATACATGCTCTCAGAGCGGCAGGAGACTACTAAACTCTTTGGCACGTCCAAGGTCACGCTGCTTTATTGCCAAATGACAAAGCACACAGAGAACCAGTCTGTAAACCCCAGCTCGTTTAAGCTATATGTCATCGCAAATGAAAAAATATACTTATAGCTGCATCCGTAACTTTTGCCACCGCCAACTCTGCTTGAAACATAAAACTGTTATTTGACGTACTTATCTTTGCCTGAGTCAAATGACATCGAATTGCCTGATCAAACACTGATTTTTATGTCTTGCTCAATAACTGCTTTACTTTAAAACAACAAGAAAGGTCAGCAAGCCTCCGAACAAACATGAAACGCAGCATTACTCACTTTCCTGTTATTTTGGAAACACACTGCACTCATTTTTTGAAACATCGAAAAAAATAACATGTGCTAATAATTCGATCAAGCCTTTGACACATTTCCCACAGTGCTCGGCTGAGACTGTCATCGGGATAAGTGCCGTGGGGTGGCTTCAAAATCATCCTCAAATAATAACGAGGCGAGAGAGTGTGCGAACGTCTGTTGTAAAAATAAAAAGCTTTCAAACACAATGTCCAAACAAACATATCGGGGCGCTTGAGAGCTGGTGTGGTTTTGTGTAGTTTTTAAAAGCGGCTCGTCAAGAGCCGTGCAGTTGAGCGTTTGACAGGTCCTCATGTAGATACTCAGGCTGTAGTCAAGTCCACCTTTGTCGAGTCCAAGACAAGTCCAAGACCAGGAATAATCAAGACTGAGTCATGACCGAGTCTAAAGAGATTCGAGACCGAGTCAAGACCGAGTCTAAAGAGGTTCGAGTCCGAGTCAAGACCGAGTCTAAAGAGATTCGAGTCCAAGTCAAGACCGAGTCTAAAGAGGTTCGAGTCCAAGTCAAGACCGAGTCTAAAGAGGTTCGAGTCCGAATCAAGACCGAGTCAAGACCGAGTCTAAAGAGGTTCGAGTCCGAGTCAAGACCGAGTCTAAAGAGGTTCGAGTCCGAGTCAAGACCGAGTCTAAAGAGGTTCGAGTCCAAGTCAAGACCGAGTCTAAAGAGGTTCGAGTACAAGTCAAGACCGAGTCTAAAGAGGTTCAAGTCCGAGTCAAGACCGAGTCTAAAGAGGTCAGAGTTCAAGTCAAGACCGAGTCAAGACCGAGTCTAAAGAGGTTCGAGTCCGAGTCAAGACCGAGTCTAAAGAGGTTCGAGTCCGAGTCAAGACCGAGTCTAAAGAGGTTCGAGTCTGAGTCAAGACCGAGTCTAAAGAGGTTCGAGTCCAAGTCAAGACCGAGTCTAAAGAGGTTCGAGTCCAAGTTAAGACCGAGTCCAAATGAGACGGTCCAGACAGAGACAGAAAAAAGAATCCTCTTCAAAAATCAAGACCACATACTTTATTTGTAATGATCAAAAAGCGGATCAAATTAGGTCATTTTAATTACTATAGGTATAGAAATTTCACCAAAGTCACAAAGCCGAAGTGCAACTTCAGATTTTCAGTCTTTTTATTCTAGTGTAACAATCACATTCTGGGCTTCCAATGGAAAATGTTCCCATTCTCCGCTTGTTGACTGCATTGAATCAACATCACTTTTGCCATCGCAATTAATGTTGAAATAATCAAATTATCAAAAATAATCTTAATAAGTTTCAACAAACATCAATATTGTGATCAGTATTTTCTTTAGTTGGGTTCTTGATTCTTGTGTTTTAACGTTAGCTTTTCATTGTCTCTTATAACTGTGTGCTAAAATACAATTGTTGAGGCACAGTATCACAGTAACAGTTTAATTTGGCACAGTATCTTAGCGTTGTGAACCAGAATACTCGAATCAGTCATTTAGTATCATTTCATTTAGTATTATTCATCATCTTTTTTTCAGCTTGACACCCATCACAAAAAGTAACTTACTCCAAGAGGAAAGAGAATTAACTTAATGAAAGTCAAGAGTCCAACTAAAGCAAACATAAATGCTTCATCAATGGTTTTGTTTGGAAGGAGCAAATATCATCGGACTGGGTCGAGACCAACTAGAACATTTGGTGAGTCCAATGACCGAGTCCGAGTGCAGATACCAATGAGTCCAAGACAAGTCCGAGACCACAGAAAAACGTCTCGAGTCCGGACTCATGTACTACAGCACTGGGATACGTCGATAAACTGCCACAACGTTGAAAACCTGAATTAAATTAGCTGACAGGATCGACTCAAATGAGTCTTATAGAGAAGTAAAACCTGAATTTTTCTGAACAAAATGTCAACGCAAAATGCTTAGCTGTTCTCAGTGGTTATACTGTACCGCAAACTTTTGGGCTTTTGTTAAAACTTTAAAAAAAGGTGAGCGAAACAACACACAAAAAAATAAAACGTTCATGTCAATGCAATGCAGTACTATTGTTCATTCCAGCGAAAGTGAAGCAGACATCTAACACTAGTGTGCAGGCGCTGCTTACGCCCCCCGGTGCGGGACGACCTCCAGAGCACACACAGAAGGGCATCAACACCCGGGGCCAGAAACATAAGACTAAAGCCTTTAAGACACACACACAGAGCGTAGTACTCTACAAGTTTTCCTCTGTGGTAAGATAATGATGTAGACGCAGGTCAGGCAGGCAAAACTGCCTTGTTTTGCGCTTTATTTTGTTCGTAAGAAAATTGCATTGTTTATTGGCTTGATCTCCAGCGTTACTTTACGGCTTTTAGCAAAATTGCCATTTGCAGCACATGTAAACAATCTGATTTTCACGCATAAACAAAGACTAAATCCGAGTATGGATTAGGTCTACATGCTGCAATTCTCCAGCAAACATCTCCCCATATAAGGAACAAAGAGTAACAATTTACAAAGAAAATGTGTGTGCAAAGGAGAGAAAGCATGCAAATAAAAGCCCAGCAGCTGTAGCTGTTATCTAGCCTGTGTGCTGTTTCCATCAGTTCAGATACTAATTCTGCTTTGTGGGAGCAGAGGGGCATCGCCAAAGCCATAAACACCAAAAGCATATTCATAAATCCACATAAACGAACATAAATAAATATAGAAAAATAAATCATAACAGTGGGAGAGTATGATGGGATGGCTGTATGGATTAGACCAGCTGTAGAACCACAACGTTCTGGTTTCCTGAAGAGATACTCTAGAGATGGGGGTTTGCGGTTAGCTACTTTTCGTTTTTTCTTTTGGAAGTTAAGTAAAAATATGTTATTTATTCTCAAGGTAAATACTGCATTTCGGCAGAGAGACGGGAAAAGTGATATATCAGAACATTAAGTAAATCGCTGAGGAAGGATTAGTGGTTTAAACAAAGTGCCGGTTACCACTGACTGATGGTTGTGTTTCTTTAACGTTTTTTTTTTCTCAACTTCACAAAAAGCGTGGCTCAAGAAGATCAGCAAGTGGTGAAATACCAAATTCAGAGCCATTAGAAACACTAAGCTAAGTGGCAACAGATATTCCCACCGCCTGCCATTGGTCAGACACACAGCTGACCCACCCAAACTCAACAAACAATGTACAAAATGCATCATAAATATAGTGACATTGACCATACACTCACATTTCAGTAAGTCTTTGACAGTTTCTCATGTTCACTCCCAACATTTCTGGATTATTCCAGTGATGCATTGTGGGAAGGGGCATCGTTAAAAAAGGGGAGGGAGGGAGAGAGAGCGAGAGCGAGAGAGAGAGAGAGAGAGAGAGAGAGAGAGAGAGAGAGAGAGAGAGAGAACTGGAGAGAGAGAGAGAGAGAGAGAGAGAGAGAGAGAGGGAGCGAGAGAGAGAGAGAGAGAAATTGAGTGACATTGACCATACACTCACATTTCAGTAAGTCTTTGACAGTTTCTCATGTTCACTCCCAACATTTCTGGATTATTCCAGTGATGCATTGTGGGAAGGGGCATCGTTAAAAAAGGGGAGGGAGGGAGAGAGAGCGAGAGCGAGAGAGAGAGAGAGAGAGAGAGAGAGAGAGAGAGAGAGAGAGAGAGAGAGAGAGAGAGAGAGAGAGAGAGAGAGAGAGAGAGAGAGAGAGGGGGGTAATTGGAGCAGAATGCAGGAATAAGAGGGTAAGGAATGTTAAAGAACGCAAGACGGAGCAAATAAGGGTCCTGGGATTGAAGCATGTGCAACAGTAGATCCAAAGGGGCACATCTTTCTCTGATCAGCGCGGGTCTTCAGCTCAATGACTTCCACATGGATGCTAACATACACCAGATGAGCCTGGAGAAGATGAAACGACTCTCACATAACGTATCTGTAAGAAGGATCTAAAACTCAGAGAGGACCACTATGGAATAAGAGAGAGAGACAGACAGAGAGAGAACAATGTGGAAGAGTGTAAAGATGGAAATTGGAAGGGTTGCAAGCATTTGTAAGATAAAGAACAAGAGATATGAAGACCCACAAATGAAAAATAATGCACTACACTACAGAAAATATCTTCTTAATCAATTTTTGTTTTCCAATAAAAATATCTAAGCACCCTTAAAACAGGATAAATTTACTTGAGAAGCAAAACTGTTTTAGATAAATGACTTGTTTTCAGAATTAAGTTACTTTTCTTACCCCATTGGAATATTTTCTTGCGTAGGCGTAAATCTAACAACGTTTACAGAAGTTTGTGCTTAAAACTAGAACAACTTTGTAAGTGTATACAAATGTATATGTACATTATGGATTCATTGACAAGATAAAGTGAATTAACTATGGTGTGAACTGGACTGCAGGTATACAGTATTCCCTAAAACCAGTGCTTATTATATTATTTTCTAGAGATGCACCGATATATCCGCCAATAATCAGTATCGATAAAAGCAATTTTTCCCACTATCGGCTGATAGTTTAAAAACAGCCGATGATCAGGGCCGATATATTCTGTCAATCAAAAGAGCACAGGAAAATGCAATGAATTTGTGCTCTGTGTATAGAAAATGTTAAGAAACATCACCAGTTTGATGTTCAATATTAATAGTCATTATATGTATTAATAACATTCAAAAAGTTAAGAAATATTAATTTAATCATCAGAATTGAGTTAATGGCCCGGTTTCACAGACACGGCTTAGTTTAAGCTAGGACTAGACCTTAGTTGAATTAAGATATTTTTGTCGCTTTTATAAAAATGCCTTATAAGAAAACATTACTGGTGCATCTTGTGACAAAACAATGGCACTGATATATTTTAAGATATTTCCGGACAAGTTACATTCAGTTTAGACAGGTCACACATTCATTTTAGTCTGGGACTAGCCTTAAGCCTTGTCTGTGAAACCAGGCCAATGTGTTTTAACATAACCACCAAACTATCGGTATAATCATCAGCAGATATGGGTATAAAAATAATCGGCTATCGGTAGAGAACCTTAGTATTGGCGCATCGCTATTATTTTCTATAATATAACTGAATTGAATTTATAATATTTTTAATGATATTATTTCGCTTTTCAAGTACATTGGTCTTGTGTTAACAAGGTTAACGTGTTTGCACTGAAAAACAAAACTACTATTTTGCACTGTGGTGAATAGTAAAATGTATGAAAAGAAATCAGAGAACACAGTTTTTGTTTCGATGTTCCCAGAACACCCAAACAAAGCAAAACTCTGCATGAAGGCCGTGCTAAAGTGGGGCAGAGGTCACTCAACACAACCACAGATTTCTCTTCCTTTGGTTTTCCTTTGCTACTGTTAACATCGTAAAAACATTCTGCCATATGATCTACGATGCAATACCCCACGGCACTAAACAGACCCTGCCAAAATGTAAGAGTGCCGAGTTCCAGTATATTCCTAAAGTTTATGGTACAGCGCCGGGTCGTCCTCCGATGTAGTATTCTCTTCAGAAACAGAGGAAGCACGTGAGCTCACTGAAGCGTTTTTAATACATCTCTGTATCCACTAGCTTTACAGAGACACAGGTCACGCTGGAAACACAAAACAGCAAAGCTGCCTAAAGCAAGAGATTTCCAACACTGACCGTCATGAACTCGGGCGAATTTTACTGCCGGAATAGTGTGGCTTACACTTCAATGCACATCTGTGTTTGTTTGCACAGCACAACAATTTATTACATGATGTAGATGTTACTTCATTGATTTGTATTAACGTTGTTAAACTGTATTGTTTTTGTGTTAAACTGTCATCCCTGCACAATGTAAAAACGTCCTCCCAAAAAAGAGACTTTAACTTTTATAATTGGGCTTTAAAGGTCTAAAGTATGTAAACACAACTCAGTTTTTTGCTTTTATAGCTCTACTGTGGCCTGTTTGAAACCAGCAGATGTTTCTGCGTGCTGGATCATCCGTGCGCAGGTGCTTCTGGGATCTGTGAGCGGAAGTGAAGACCTTCACATCACCCTTTGATTTAAGTCAAAAAACGGATATAAGGCACAAATGCCTCGGTGTGATAACAGCGACAGAGGGAGTGATCTACAGTGCAAAGAGGCCAGTTTACAGATGGCATCTGGGAATTAAAAAAAATCAGAGAAAATTAAACGAGTTTAAGATGAATGAAGAGAGTCTTAGAGAAAGATGTTAGAAAATCCTCTGCCAGAGTAAAGTAGCTGTGTGCACCGGTGTATGTAAAGCCTGCTGTCAACAGAGCACCGATGCCTTTTATCAAACGAACAGAAGAAAGTATGACAGCGGTAGAAAAGGCAACGTGAATTAAAAACACATGCTTTCCTTTAAACATGAGTTGGTGAATTTAAAGAAAATATGTGGGTCACTTTACAAAATAATTTTTTTTTTTAATTAAATTATTTTAAATATATATTACTGAAATATTATTCTAAAATATTTCAAATGTTAAATTATATATAAACTTTCCAAAAATAAATAAATAGACATAAATCTTTTTATGTTTACTTTTGCTTTACTTCTTTTTCTAATACATACATTTTAAAACTGCCTTTTATATAGTATTTATTTGTTATGTAGTTGGTAAGAATGTTAGTAACCAAACTAATTAAGCATTTAATTGGTTTTGTGTCTATACAATAGAAGTGAATGGGCACCGCCATTGTTCGGTTGTCCTTCTAAAACCTTGTATGTCCAAATTCGCAGTTTTTCAGGGAATGGAAACGACATACTTTTAAATGATTAAAGAGTTAATATTGCAATGGCAAAATGGCTTAAAATGACATTTCATGCAGTGTGTAATGTTGCTATGTGTGAATGTAAGCAGTCTGCCAAGTTGTAAAGCGGAAAGTTAACGAATAACAAAGTTATTGGCTTGGGGAAAATGGAGTCGACTCTGACCACGAACGAGTCATCTGTCGTTCTAATTTCAGTTCCGGGTCAGATTTGCATCACTCCGTGTAATCCCCGCCTACGTTCCATTTGCGACACTGCACGCGGTAGACCAATCACAGCAGACTAGACCATCTGACCAATCAGATCAGAGTGGGCTGACAGAAAGGAGGGGATTAGACTGTCATGACTCTGCTTCATCATGTCATGTCTATTCTTGGTCTTGTAGCAGAGTCATGGCAAAGCCTTAGGTTTTATGTGGAGAGAGAGATTGTTGACCTTTCGGCCTTCCATACTCTCTCTCCGGTCCGCTTCTCTGTTCCCGCCATCTCGTTTCCTCGTTAACTTTCCCTGAGTGTTTTATTACCCACACCTGCCCCTTGCTAATTATCCTTTGTCTGTCTCCCTATATAATGCCCTCATGTTTCTTTGTCTTGTGCTGTTGGATTACGTTGTATGTACGTTGTGTATGTATGCGGTCTGTATATGCTTGTGTTTGTTTACCCGTGTTCTTGTTGCCTTGCCCTGTCTGTGGATTTAAGTTTTATTTTGATCTCGTCTTTGCGTTTTGCCCCCACGTGGGAAGTCTTTGTTTTTTTATAAATCTCTCAGTTCTGTTTTCCCCATCAAGGGTGTTTTGTTTTCATTATTAAAGTCTTGTTTTTGTTAACCCCTTCACTGCCTGCCTGCATTTGGGTTCTTTCCACCGCATTCCGTGACATAGACGGATGAATCGCCGAACGAATCATTTGAGAGTCAGTCAAGAAGTAAGGTAATAATAACTGCATATTATTAGAAAATGAAAGTGTTTTTACACCGTGTATGTACGTAAACTTGTTGTCGGACACTCCATAAACCAAAGTAGGATCTTAAATTCACACATGATTTGATCTTTAAATACTGTGTTGTCTAAATTGACAAGCACTTTTTAATCATTTTTAATGGTTAGATTTTTGGAAAACCCAGTGACAAACATAAAGGGTGAGTAATAATAATGATTCATGACGAAAATTTTAAATCACGAAATATGGAGATACAAGGTTTTGGAAGGACAGCAGCGATAACTTTTATGTTCTGCAGAAGCAAGAAATTCATACAGAAATGACAAGAGGGTGAGTAAATGATGACAGAATTTTAATTTTTGGGTGAACGATCACTTTAAGTCTTTGTCAAAATAAACAGGCAAACTTTCTGACGATGCAAAACCTGACAAAAATGTACTTTAAAAATGACATTATCAAACTGTAAAAGGCATGCGTTTCACAGAATTATTACATTTCACCATTTAATTTATTTAGTCAAACATGTAAAGACGGTCATGGGTACAGCAGAACAGGAAATATGGGTAAGATAAGCTCCGACTATCTATATCAAAAATTGTAAGGAAAATTTACCAGTCAAATAAGAGCCACCCAAAGACAGTTAGAGCAAAACGGCCTTCAGTCAACACGCACAGTGCAGGTACGATGAAAAGATAACCGCTCTCCACGTTCCACACGCTGCTAAGATAAGATAAGACCACGATTTCACCCGAGACCAAAACAGTCCGTTCGCAGATTGCACCGTTTCATGAATAAACTCAAAAGATGCACCAAAATATGACAACAAATAGCTGATAACGTATCCATGAGCTAAAACGTTACATTGTCTTCACCATGTTTCAGTCTGAGGATGTGATGAGACACGCTCGAGCGGGCCAGATTCAACATCGCTATCTCTTCGACAACAAGAAAACAAAATCAAACCCACACCGCAGACAGACGAATGCGGGCGAGAGGCATACCATGGGAGGCTCAACAAACCTCCCAGATCCCGGCTGCTCTACTTTCCCAAAGTCAGATAAAACCAAATCACAGGCCAGAGGTGAAATCTGTTCTTAAATATTTAACAGTCACCAAAGCCCAAAACGTTTCATGGCCTGAACACCTGAACCTTTCCGGGAGGAAGATGTTCCTCGTGTCAAGCCCAGAGTGTGGAGCTCTACATCTGCTGGAGTAAAGCGGCACACCTGCACGCCACAAAAGGCCAGAACAATACGAAGCAGCTCATTGTGGTTCACCTTTGATGTGTGAATAGTTGAGGGAACGGGCCCTGAGAGCCTCTCCACCATCCTTCAGCCACAATCTTGCGGTTTCATCTCTGCCTTTGAGCCGGGAATGCTTTTGAGATTCGGAGAGGGAACGCTTTTGAGGTCACGGGACAACCACAGACCACGTGATATATTCTATCGCACGCTCTTGAAAGCATTGTTTAATCTGCTTTTGAAATGAGGGTCGACGCAGCGTCACTGCGACCGCAGTAATACCTCGGCCTCCTTTCTCATTTCTGAGGTTTCATTGAGTAACTACACCATTGCGGGCTGTCTGAGTAACTCGAGCCACGCTCTGGCACTTTCTAAATCCAAACCAAGCCAGACGCTTTTCAAACTTCGTACGTGCCAAGTCGATGTGACATGCTGCAGAGCGTCTACTTCACCAACGCCACGTAAATGGCTTTTCACCGCCGATTAACGCCGGCTATAAAAATGAAACTGGCAAAAACCAGAGGTCACAGGCTGTGTTGTTTGTGTTGGCTGACTAGCAAACTACTCTTAGCGGGACTGTGAAGATGACTTCATTTCTGTTTGTCTTGGAGGACGTAAGGCATTTGGAATCTCGAAAGCTTCGCCATCCCCACAGCGTCGCCCCGGGAGCAGGATTTACTCTCGCATTGTCCCCTCTCCGGCTCCTAAACATCACCCAGCCGTGAAAAATCGTGTATTAAAGAGTTACGGTTTTTGATTATACATAACCCGTGCATTACTCGACCCGAATAGTAGACTATTCCTGGCATCTATCCCATGCTGTTTGACCACCCAGAATTCTTTGCATGAAGAAGAAACACGTCGTCTCTGATGTCTGAACTGATGAGGGCGTAACGATAAGGGCAGGACAAAACGAAACCTCATAAATAAAGACAATCAGTGGTTCTCAAACTTTTTCGTTGCAAGACCCCCTTTGTGTAGGGTGCATCGCTTTGCGCCCCCCCCCGAATAAAGACTCAGAATTTTAATTGAACCAAAAACATATTCAGTTATACAATGCTGGAACATCCATTCCTTATTTTCTGATGTTTGATTACATAAAATGTATGACAAATTTCTACATTTCATAAAATGCCACAAAACCTCTGGCCCTCCCTAGATCCATCTTGGGCCCCCCCAGGGGTCCACGGCCTCCGGTTTGAAAACAACTTGTTTACAGTAGATCACTTCATAGGGATCACTCCCTATTTATAAAATCTTAAATAAGTTAAAAAGTAATAACGATCATTTAATAATAATAAATGAATAATGTATTAAAAAAGAAAGTAAGTGATAATGTTAAAAATCAAGAAAAGTCACGTTTCTCTCATTGTGAATGATCCACTACACAAAAAAAATTACTCGATACGGCGTCAAGCCATGAAACGTGCCTTCAGTTCTGCGTGCTCAACTCAATACTTAAACTCTGTTGACAGTTATTAGCGCGTCATCTCTGCGCCGGTTGCCGACTGGCAGCTTGGCTTTGTTCTGAACGGTGCTCGGTCAGACCACCCTGCCTCTGTCTCCACAAAATCACAGGCCTTCAAATTCAACCGGCTCTTAAGAAAACACAAACACTGTTTGTCTGCCTGCGCCATGGATGTCCTCGCATAACTCGGCACCTCGACTCATTCACACTTCCATTATATATCAGAGTGAGAGAGACAGAGGCAGTCTGGGATTCATCAGCGTCTCTATATCTGTTTCCTTATGGGGCGATGAGGTCAGAAATTCAACCTACTTCATCATCAGACTCTGATGACGGCTCAAAACAGGAGAAGAGAGAGAGAGCGAGCGAGAGAGAGGAGCAAACATAAGAAATTCATTACCTGACCTGATGCTATTTAACTGGATTAACTACAGTAATGGACAGAAAGTGAAATATCTCAGATCCGTGAATGCAACATGACAGTCATTTAAAGCTTGCATCTGCATATATATTCATACTAAATGTGCAGTGCTTCCTTGCGAAACATTTTATTGATATTTACTGATCATTTGCATAAATAATAAAAAAAATTACTAAATAGTATTTATTAATACTACATAATAATATAATAAAATGTAATACTTATTTATTGTTAATTTGTATAAATAATAAAAATATGTTTCTTATAATAAACAATATTTAATCATAATAAATTATAATATTTAATAGTTTAATAATACTGAATAATTTAGCAATAATGGCTCATTATTTATGAAAATATAATAATTTAATAAAAATAACAAGAACTAAACATACTATATATATATATATATATATTTACTAATTTAATAATATTTAAAATGATAATTATATAATATAAATAATTATATATTATTTATAATGATAATTATATGTATATTTATATATATAATTAAAGATATGTATGATACTAAGGTCATATACCTTATATAACCTACTATATAGTCTTATCTCTTCCATATAAACTCAGCCATACAACAAATGCACACTGCTGCTGAGACCCAGAGAAGCGCTAACAAGCACAGGGTCCACACACAGCTCCAGCAGGGGCTTATTAGCTTCTTCATGCTCTCGTTCTCAAGTTCAATGAAAGCCAGATGGAACAGTACAGTTCCGGCGATTGACCCTTGAGCCTCTGGCCCGCAGCCCGACGCCTGAGACGGAGCAGCATCCACACCAGGGATGTGACCGTGACCTTCTCTGTGTTTCTATGACAACAGCAAAGTCAGACTCAAAGCCAGAGCTGACCCGAGGCCCAACTTCTCTGATGGTGAGCCAAAGAATGTTTCTCTCATTAAATTCACGAAACAGCGCTACATCACGTCTTCTGTTTTATCCAGTCGCACTAAGTCACGCTTTCACGGATTCGGTGTCATAAATCTAGTGGACGAAACAAGACAGATCGTCCAACAATTACAACCTCCATTATAAACATATGAGAAATGAACCTTCAGAACAGATTTGACTTTTGTTCTAGTCATGAGTATCAAGCCATGTTCCTCTATTTAAACCTCTTTTTATCATATTAATCCAAATGCATCTCCCAAACTAGCTTAGAAAATGTGATATAAGCATCTGTAACTGATATATTCAGGAAACAACTCGATGCTTGTTTATCTTATCTTTTCTTTGTACACTGTACATGTTTACATCGGTCCGTTCCCTCAAATTGAGCACTTCCACACTCAACAGTCTTGCTCTTGTCCTGAAGAGCTTCATCCCCCCCCCCACACACACACACCATTTCCCCACAGATAACATCTGTAAAGATTAACAGCTCAGGGAGGGGAAGAGCATCTAAATGCCCTTAAATTAAAGAAATTGCCCTCCAATTTATTCACTTCCTGCGTCAATGTAAAAGCAGGAATTGAGGGACAAAACTCTCATGGAAGCAAAAGAGGAACCACCGGCCAACGGTCACGAAGCAGCTGAGCAGATCTGACATCGATCGAGCGGTTCACTGGTGAACTGTAAATGCTGTACACAAGTCTCAAAAGATATCCATGATTTGGAATTGTCAGAAATTTGAAAAAAACAATGTTTGATGTTTATCCACAAAAAGTATGCTTAATGTTAACATAAAATGCAAATTGCAGCCAGTCTTGACACTTTTTGAGTAAAACTAAATATTAGAAAAAATGCATGATGGGAGTGAATATTATCTTTCACTAAAACCATTAAAACAATTCTGTTAATTAATTAAAATAAAATAAACGCCTAAATACTATTTGGAAAAAATCTTTGGAAAATGGTAAAACATAAATTTTGCCCTGGGTATAAAGTCAAATTAAAAATAAATGTATAAAATAAACAATAAAATACAGTTTAATTTGAGGGACTAAAAATTCATCGGAAATAAATATAAACTAATCTAAAACTAAAATAAATAATAAGAAATATTAAAAAAGAAGAAATAAATACAAACTACAAAAATTGCTAAAAATGAATCTAAAATTAAAATGACCACTAAAATGACATAAAATAAAAAGCTCAATAAAAACAAATAAAACGTTGGGAATTAAGCATTTAGCACACACACACCCTCAACGCCCTGTAACAACATCTGCCCTACAGAGATGGCCAAATCGACAGCGTGTCTTGTGGTTTTTACATCTGCCAAACACCTTCCCAGCATCCTCTCAACCCTTAAGAGCCCCCCTCTCTAAACTAAAGCCACATAAGGCCTTGATTTCCAATAAAAGAGGCTCTGAGCTATCACATGAGCGATAGAGGGTGCGAGGTGGACTGGATACATTAAAGGCATTCCGACACAGCCACGACCGTCCTCACCGCCAGCCCGGCCGCTCCGATTCCCTCACGCCAGACAGATGCCACAGTCATCCTTTCTCAGGCCTGGAACCCGACACTCCGTGACCGAGGGTGTCGCCGCGAGACCCGCTCTTCTCCCGGACGTCATTCGATCCGCCCTGTCCTTCTCTCAGGAATGCTTTCTTTTTCCAAACCACCACCACCACTTCTCTACAAGCAGCTTGGAGAAGTTCGCTCGCCACTGATAAAGAAACTCTATCCCTGGGAACAGATCTGGACGATGTCAATCGAGAGAGTCTCTGGTCATTGTCAGGGTGAATTGCAGAGGACCACTGAGGACTTATTAGTCATGTTGAAGAGGGCAGCGAGCGTAAGACCAGGTGCCAGCATAATACTCACAGAACTCTGAGATCATATATTTAGACTGCTTTGGGCTTTGAAGACCCGGAATATGAAACATATACACAGAACTAAAAAAAACAGGAGCTGTATGCATATGCTTACAAGAACTACCCTTCCAAAATGAAAGGGATAGTTCAACCAAAAATGAGAATTCTTTCAGCATTTATTCGCTCTCATGTCATTCCAAACCTGTATGACTTTCTTTCTTCTGTATAAGATACTATACACAGATATTTTGAAGAACGTTGATAGCCAAACAACATTGTCCCCCATTGTGTGGACACAAAAACCATGAATAAATTATTTATATTTTTGGGCGAGCTACAGTAATCACAGAAGAAAACAGAGAAGATATTAAAATAATTTGTTAGACACTATGGGTAAGATGGTGATTAGGGCCCTATGATTTCTGCGATGCGGAAAACGCGGACGGAATCGCGGAATCCAGGCGTATAACACGGAATGACACTGAATCTGGCAAATGTATCACTTCTTTAACAGAAAGTAGCGTTAAACAGCTAACAAAATGTAATTGTGCAATGAATAACGTTAGAATTATTCTGTTTTTGCACGTGTAATGCTCGTGTGGCTCTTTCAACTGCATTGAAGCTACTGCCAAACAACCTTTGCAGCGACCCATCAAAATAAAAGTCAGGTTAACTTGAATAAATTATAACACCCACATTTTACCACACCATCCTCCTTAAATTGTTTTATAATTCGACCACTTAGTATAGTATTTACTTTAGTAATTGGAAGTTAATGTGCTAGTAAAATTATAAAAATATTACTTTATTTAAAATAGTACTTAAATTTAAGTAGACATGAAAACAAAAATGTACGGGTTTATTAACATAGTTAAGTACATTATTTTCCCTTGTATGGTTCAAATTATCCACTGTAGGTTTTTAAATATAGTTTATAAGTGAATACTATAGTTTACTGAAGTATTTTTTCATGTGGGCAAATATATGAATTCCTACTGTACAGTAAAAAACGGAAAACACGGAATCCAGAAAAAAAATTGAATTTTGGAAAAACTAAAATGGATTTCATAGTGCCATACGTGATGAACTAAAAGGTAAAATAAGTCAAAAGTCTGGTGTCAAAAATCAGCACGCAACCTCTGTGACTGTAACCCTTCACGCACGCTTCGTTCTACATCTCCGCCCGAGCTCTCACAAATCTAACATGCCGCAGATAATTTGTGTAGAATTAATTCACTCCTGCTTCATTATAAAGCACAGCCATTAAAAACAACTGAATTACCATTTCGATGAGCTCTACATAATGCTTTGTGTTGCGAGCTTTTCACTCAGTAATTGGCTCTATTAAGCCAAAAGATACGACACTTGTGTTGATCAGAGACTTGAGTCACGTGTTATCTAAGTGTACATCTTTCAGAAGACAAATCGACATGGTTATACATTTGTTTTGGGCCTTTATCATTTCCTGTTGTGCAAAAAACACATTTACATCGAAGGATGGAGCTGAGACACACCCTTAGGAAAACTGACCATACTTATACTATAGTAAAAGTATAGTTGCTTTGTATTTCATTGTCTGTTTTCGGCAAATTGATTACATTTGTATTATTATAGTTTTACAACAAATAAAGAGTTAATTAAATAACTATTGTTGATTCCATATCAATCAAACTTGAATTGGCTTGTTTTGATTTAAGGTCCAGTTTATGAAATGAAGCGGCATCTAGCGGCGAGGTTGCGAATTGCAACCATTGGCTCACCCCACCCCTCCCTTACTATGGACTATGGCGGCTGACACAGCACTAAGTCGTCGTCACGTTTTCGTTTCTTTGCCAACGGAGATAACGTATTTACAAAACGCGCTCTGTAGAGCAGTTTGTCCTTTTAGGGCTACTGTAGAAACAACATCGCGGTGTATGTAGATAGAAATAGCTCATTCTAAGGTAATAAAAACATATCGTTTCATTACGTAAGGTCTTTATACACCTCCGAAGACATTGCTATGTACTGTATATTACATTGTATTTCTGAAAATTTGTGGTTACTATGGTTTGATTTCAAACAAAGCCAAAAAATATGCTTGCTATAATTGAACTATGATTTATTTTCATCTGTGTACCTGGAAACCATATTATCATTTTTCCTGGGAAAACGACTGACAAGCTCACAAACACCATTAACATTTCTCTATAAAACATAAAAATCAAAATTTTACTGCACAGTTAGCCTCTGAGCCAAATGGAAACGCTAACCATCTCCGTATCTAGACGATTACATTCCTACCCCATCACAAAGGGAATCTGAGGCACGCTGCTAACAGAATGCAGGAATTTGCTCCCGGCTGGTTTGATAAATCTGGTCATTGGCTCAGAATGGGTTTCAATTCACCTCGGTCTGATAAAACGAACAGAAAAGACCACGAGTGACCTTGAATCTTAAGACGGCACGCATTTTTTTCTGTTTCACTGTTGGTGTGTGTTAATATTCTACTGAAATTCACCATAAACGCTCTTATTACATGCTTTTTATTATCAAAGCTCACATGCACAAAATATGCAAAAAAACAGGAATGAATTTAATGTTGCAATACTTCACTTTTTCATCTGATTTTCCTTCTTTCTTTTTTGATCTTTTATTCGTATTGTAATGAATAAGAGTTGAATATGTACCTGACTCAGAAACAGGCAGTGCTGAGGTCTAACTACATTCATGTATTTTAACTATTTAACTATTTCAGATTATGACAAGTTTAGAGAGCCAAGAAGACCGTCTCCAGGTAGATGCACATGGGATTTGTAGGCCATTCCAATCATTCTCCCAAAACCACCCCCACCCCATTGCATTACCCCCCCCACCTTATGGGCTTGATTAACAACCCCGACTCTTTTATTTCCTCATTTCTCTCTTCATTACTCCTCCCCTTCCATTCACTCCATCCATTAGCAGCCCAAGGTTAAAGGGCTACGGTGGCATTTTATTTAGCGGTCTCTAAAGCATTAGAGAGACAGACACAGAGAGGCTGAAACAAAGAGAAATTGAGAGATTGCAGACACCTTTTAACCTTCTTCACTCTTAATGGAATGCCACTTTGCATGGCATGCGATGGAAGGATGCAGTGTTTTACAAGGCGTGTCATAATCATCTCGCTGGCATTTCGATGTTGCATTTCCTCTCGATTAAAGTGATTTGTGTGTGTTTGTGACTATGGTTGCTTGTGACCTCACGCTCTCCGTTACATCTGACTGCAATCTGCAGATGTGAAATTGAACGAATGCGTCAAATTTAAGAAAAAATGTACTGTATGCCAGGTGATGCTGGATAATGCAAATGATCAAATATAATTAAATCTGGAATACGTATAAATATATTGTAAAATATAGCTTTGTTAGAAACAAAGCAAAATAACGTGATATACGAACACAATACAATAATGTTTTCCTTTTTTAAATCAATTTAAATTGATACAAAATATATTTAAAAACGGAGTACAATATAACAACAATACTATTTTCACATTCTTTCGAGGAAAAAATGCATCATTACAACTTCTGAAAGTTGTTCTGTCGCAATTGCAATGTTATCGCAAACTATTGCAACACGCAATTCAATCATTTTGATAATATTTCAATATTTTGTGCAGCCTAAGTAACTGCATAAGTTGATACTAAATAAAACATTTTATGATAACTAAATTATAAATTTTGCTGACTTTGCTGACCCCAAGAATCTGACTTAAGTGTCATTGTTTTTTTTGTTTGTTTGTTGGAACGAATCATTTGGTGACCCCATGTGTCCTCTCTCAGTGAACCGCAGCAGGTGGCCCCTACGGTGGCCTTGTATTGCTACACCGGGAGCTACGAGCGGTGAGGTCACGTCTGTTTTCTCTTCTAAGGGGTGGCCGCACTTTTCTTTGAGAACGCTTGAGCTTTAATCTCTCTGTTGAGGTTTTCCAGCATATGGTGCAGAACAGGAGAGGGGCTGGCCTGTCTAATCTCCCTGAGGAGACGAGTTTTCTTGAAGGACTTTCTGGGACCGTGACCTCATTTGTTCCAAGTTTAAATGTGACGATGACAAAACCTGACATAAGTGCAGCTTCACTACTACTGTAGCTTTCATCTGCATTAGTAAACGACTCCCTTGCGATATCGGAGCTCAATGTTTAGACGGCAGCCGCTGGTGTGCGGTTAAGAATTGAACACTGGTTTCTATCTGGTCCAAGCTGGTGGACCAAACTATACCAGCAACACACCAGCTCATAAAAACCATAAAACCAGTTAGTGATGGCTACCATTTTCCAAAACATAGTTACGGGTTTAAGCAGTTTTTTTTATGAAGAAAAATCATGTCATGTTTAAATTTAGGTTGCATAAGCACATTGAAATAATTCCTTCATAACTTTTAAATGCCTTGATTTTAATTAAAAGCAAGTCGACTACCTAGGCGGTACGGTTAACAAGCATAATAATTTATATCCCTGGCGTGTTTCACTGTGGGATTTTCTACTTCATTCGCTCACATCTTCTCTCTCTCTCTTGTTTCGTCTGCTCTACAGAAAAAGCTGCTGCGATCTCACGAGACCACCTTGACACAAGCGATGGTCTAAAACAATGACAGACCTGAGGAGGCCAGATTACACACATCTGGATTGGATGACCGAACGCCCTGTCCTCCTGAGATGGCTGCTTATTTTTCTTTCATTTTCATCTTGTCCTCAGGTCTTCTCCCGGACGGGGTGGGAGATATCTTCAAACCCGCTCTGACTCGCTCTATGAGCAGTAGATAATTGACTGACTACAGCAAACAGACCCCTGTAAAGCCGACAGTACCGGGCATGTCTACAGAGTTCCGCTCGGTGAAACAAAAGCTAAAGTAAACTTGAACAAATCAGAAAGGAACACAAACTGGTGTGTGCGGTTTGCACTGTGGTGTGAGGTGATCCTTAGCACGGGAGATCATAAAACACAAGTATGTGTGTGCATGTAAGAACTAATAGAAAAAGTAAGAAGAATATATACAGCATTTTAAAGAACTGTACATATAGAAATATAAGGTAAGTATAGAATTATAAGAGGCCATCCGCACGGAGACGCGATTAGCTGTATACATAAAGATTTTGTATCGTATCTGTGTTTATCCGGCGTTTTGGGAGCCTGAAACCACCATTTTTTTAAACTGAGTCCCAGAGTGGATAAATCTGAAAACGCCACCTTTGCGTGTACAGCCGATCCGTATATTTTTTGAAACGATGATGTCATCACCCCACGCATAACGTTTTTGAGCATGTCTTTCAGTGTATCTCTGTGGCAGAATTACAGCACCACATACTGATTTGGCATGTATACGTATCATTTTGAGTCGGCTTCGTGTGTAAGCAGATATTTCTTGAGACGACGTTGGGAAAAGGAAAAAAGATTGGATAGGGAAAGCTCTGGCTTCGTGTGGATGTGACCTAAATGTACTTAATGTTCATTAAATACCAAAAGGCTTACATACAGGCCTATATATTATTTATATATGCACTACATGGTTTATATAAATCATATAAAATATATATAAATCAATGTATAGGCCATCGTGTTTAGGTCACAATGTATAATATACTGTATATATATATATATATAGGTGTGTCTGTGTGTACGTGCATATGCGTGTGTACACACACACATATACAAATAAATATACACTTTGTGGGGACATACACTCACCTAAAGGATTATTAGGAACACCATACTAATACGGTGTTTGACCCCCTTTCGCCTTCAGAACTGCCTTAATTCTACGTGGCATTGATTCAACAAGGTGCTGAAAGCATTCTTTAGAAATGTTGGCCCATATTGATAGGATAGCATCTTGCAGTTGATGGAGATTTGTGGGATGCACATCCAGGGCACGAAGCTCCCGTTCCACCACATCCCAAAGATGTTCTATCGGGTTGAGATCTGGTGACTGTGGGGGCCATTCTAGTACAGTGAACTCATTGTCATGTTCAAGAAACCAATTTGAAATGATTCGAGCTTTGTGACATGGTGCATTATCCTGCTGGAAGTAGCCATTAGAGGATGGGTACATGGTGGTCATAAAGGGATGGACATGGTCAGAAACAATGCTCAGGTAGGCCGTGGCATTTAAACGATGCCCAATTGGCACTAAGGGGCCTAAAGTGTGCCAAGAAAACATCCCCCACACCATTACACCACCACCACCAGCCTGCACAGTGGTAACAAGGCATGATGGATCCATGTTCTCATTCTGTTTACGCCAAATTCTGACTCTACCATTTGAATGTCTCAACAGAAATCGAGACTCATCAGACCAGGCAACATTTTTCCAGTCTTCAACTGTCCAATTTTGGTGAGCTCGTGCAAATTGTAGCCTCTTTTTCCTATTTGTAGTGGAGATGAGTGGTACCCGGTGGGGTCTTCTGCTGTTGTAGCCCATCTGCCTCAAGGTTGTGCGTGTTGTGGCTTCACAAATGCTTTGCTGCATACCTCGGTTGTAACGAGTGGTTATTTCAGTCAAAGTTGCTCTTCTATCAGCTTGAATCAGTCGGCCCATTCTCCTCTGACCTCTAGCATCAACAAGGCATTTTCGCCCACAGGACTGCCGCATACTGGATGTTTTTCCCTTTTCACACCATTCTTTGTAAACCCTAGAAATGGTTGTGCGTGAAAATCCCAGTAACTGAGCAGATTGTGAAATACTCAGACCGGCCCGTCTGGCACCAACAACCATGCCACGCTCAAAATTGCTTAAATCACCTTTCTTTCCCATTCTGACATTCAGTTTGGAGTTCAGGAGATTGTCTTGACCAGGACCACACCCCTAAATGCATTGAAGCAACTGCCATGTGATTGGTTGATTAGATAATTGCATTAATGAGAAATTGAACAGGTGTTCCTAATAATCCTTTAGGTGAGTGTATATATATGTATATAAATATACATCTTTGTGGGGACATATATGTGTGTGTGTGTGTGTGTAGGCTACATATAGATATAGATTGTTGACAAATAGTTTATTTTTGCTTTCACACAATACCACCTAGTCCTATATATATATATATATATATATATATATATATACAGTATATTATACATTGTGACCTAAACACGATGGCCTGTGTGTGTGTGTGTGTGTGTGTGTATATATACTGTTTGTATATATATACTGTCTGTATGTATGTATGTATGTATGTATGTATGTATGTATGTATGTTTATGTAGTCATTTGAGTCATTTGAGTAGTTTTTGAAACCGAGCTCATAAATATATAATATATTTCAGGTGAGTGTGTGTTGGGGGAAGGGGTATTTCACGCTGCTTAAAAAAACATATCCACCCTCCCGTCGGTTTGGCATTTCTCGTAATCAGGCTCACCCAGGCATGCCGCGTGTTTGTAACAGAGCCGTCCTACACCAGGACATGACATTATGACACCCTCAGTTACCCTGCTACCACACACGGCAAACATACAGGTCACCTGAACCTCATTCTAGAAAATTCCACCTGAGAAATGACCCGTAACGGACACACAAACACCTCCCCTCGCATCCTCGCTCATTTAACGCACGCTCTAATGTGACGGATGAGGCCTGCTCGCTTTTTACTGCGGAAGATGAATTGCCAAAATATGCTGATTCTCCCGTGGAAAAATGAATCATTCCCACCAGGACCGTTGCTCAAATAACTGCATCTGTGTCCCTGGGGGGACGGTTTCAGTTTGGTCTTTTGTCTAATACGAAGGACGCGCAAAAAACACATTTACGGAATGTCGGAAAAAGCAAACTATCACGACGAATAACATCTGGCAAAAAATACGTTCTGCTGGTTCGTCGCCAAGCGACTTGCAGAGAGATTCCTGCTGATGTTGGAAAAGAGCCACGGTCGGGACCAAATTTGTTGTTTTTAATTACACGGCACTTGGTGGAGGAGGGAGGCGAATTTCGCAGGTCAACTCAAACAAACAAACGAGTCTAATTTAGTGCAATGAAGCGGCACGTTCAGCCGGATAACAAACAATGCGACATCTCTAACTGAATGGAAATGAACATTTTCAAAGTTCTGTTCAAAAGAGCCACATTTCTAAACCCATTCTGGAATAAAAAAGATGATTAAAATAAACAGGACATAACTTTCTCTTGACAACCTTATTGAGTGTAACGGTCATCTCCTCATTATACATATTCCACGGTCGAGTTTGAAGATTTACTGTAATGATCTCCAGAACTGCCTCGAGCGCTTATGAAATGCAAAACAAAGCTGGTGGTAAATATGACGAGACATTTAAAGACACATGCGGACGCTACCACTCTCATTTTCTACGTACAGGAATTTTCTAGGTCCATTGGCACAGAATATCATTAAGAGTTGTACCTCAAAACGAAGACAAAAACACTTATAATAGACATGTGTGTACATGTGTAGCGGTTAAAACATCTTCTTTGGAAGAGTCACAGCCATAAAATAAACACGCGAACAAAACGAACATTGTTCATCTATTTGCATAACTCCGCGCACCCTCGTGCCCGAACGAAGTTGTAAAAATAACCATAAATAAGCTGTTTACCTTCATAATGCTGTAAACTGCTCCGGGTGTACGTGTGTTCACGACTTGCTGTGCGTGTGTTCGCTACTCTCTGGATGGGTTAAAAGCAGAGGTCACATTTCAGGTATGGGTCACCATATCTGACTAATAGGTCACTTTCACTTAATTGTTGTATTGTTACTGTATGTGCGCTGTGCGGTAACGTTGTCTCATGAGACATAAAATCATTGACATGAGGTGGCTGGAATACCAAAAAAAGCTGTTTAATTTGAAGAGTCAGAAAGAAAACTGAAGAAAAAAGAAATCACGAAAAACTCAATTATAACTTTTTGCAAGAAATCGTGAAATAAAAAAAATACACTGCAGTACAAATGTAGAACAGTGTCCATTACAAGCTGTTCTTCTTCGCCTCTGTGATCACAGGACAGCAGATATTTTACACATGACTTCATAGTCTAAAACCTTCCAGCTCGTCGAATTGCAAATACGGTAAATAAATCAATAACCTAGTTAGTTGAATCAATCGCTGCAGCTGTTATTGGTTTGCTGTGAGAGCGTTTTCAAAGATCTCAGGTGTTACAAATCACTGTGCGTCTTCACTGAGTCTTGACTTGCCCTCATGCATAAAGAGTCTTTGTGTCATAATTGTTCGACAAATACTTATCTAACAGTCTCTGACCTACTAAGTGTTTTGATTCCGGCACAGCAAGACACACACACACATCTATGAACACAATCACACACATTGTAGAGTTACTGTAAACTTATACAATGACACTCACATAAGCTGAAATCCTTTCAGGAAATGTGTTTACTTCAAACAAACAAAAACACGCAACCGTATTCCACGTCACCAAGATCTATACGTCTAGTCTAGTTTTTGTTCTTTACAAGACTCGCCAATCGCCTATTGAATTCCTAACATTGTGTTTGCGTTGGGGCTAATTGAAGTCTTTTGATTCCTAACAGTATCGTGTAGCGTTTTCAAACAGAGGAAGCGTTCTGTGACTCGTTGCCTGCAGTCACAGCGTGTGATTTTAACCACCGCAGAAATGAAGACTATGTTCTGTATGCAAAGTTTATAGGCGAACTGCTTTCTTCTTCCTGCTCTCGAGAGACTTAAATTTGGATTAGAAGTCATTTCAGGCCGGGAAATAACCAAAGACTGGATCCTAACATACTGCTGCTGAATGCAAGGTTTGTTTTTGTTAAGCAAAATATATATATACAGTATATATATATATATATACAGTATAGTGTATATACAGTATACAGTATATATATACACCATTTCTGAGACCATTTTTCTAATTTTACATTTTACTATTTATAGGTATGCGTTTAGGTAAAATGATAATTTTTGTTTAAATCTATGAACTACTAACAATATTTCTCCCAAATTTCAAATGAAAATCTTTCTAAAATCTGCATTTATTTGCAGAAAATGAAAACTGGAGAAACAGCTGAATATTTGTATATGCATTCAGGAAAACTTCGAAAATATGTGTTTTTATGTGATAACCTGGATTTTTATCACAGTTTTCATGTGTCTTGTCATGCTGTCAGTCTTTCACATTGCTGTTGGATGACTTTATGTCACTCCTGAGGTTTGATTTTGTTGAAATTCAACAAACATTTGACTGAAATGGCCACGATACATCTAGAAATGCTGATCTGATAAAAATGTGGAATGGTCTCTCAATTTTTTCCGCGGCTGTGTAGGATTCAAAACAGTCAAAAGCATCCAACAAAAGAAAACACGAACAGTGATATCACAGAACTTGAGATGGGGTCCCATGCTGTCCCACCTGTCACGTACTAACATTTCTGTTGTCTCTGAAGGCCAACATTTATCCTCGACAGCTGCGCTACAAAACACAAAATTCTTCTGTGCCACGCAGTTAACACCAGCACCCCTCCACACGCGCCCACACGACCTCTGACCTTTATTTAATAGTCCTTCCTGTGAGGAATATTCAGGCCGGGCGTGTCTCTGACCGGTTCGTACAATTAATGCACGTCTTCTTATAAGGTCCCTTTGTGCCTTAATGTATCATATTTGTAGGTAAGCCGAATGAGGTCACGAGGTCGCTCGCCACTGACCTGGGAGAATTCTGGGTGCTTGATCAGTCTTAGCTCGCTATTGACAGTCGGCCATGTGGGCGTTTCGTCCAATGGTGAGCAAAGGCAATTTTTAGAACGTCTGGGAATTAAAAGTCGATGAGGAAAGGGCAAGCCAATCAGCACTGGTCGGTTTCTTTAATGGATGGGGTCGACCAATCAAAGGCTGCCAACGAATACTAAGCTGATCGTGTGGCGGAAAGCCGATGTTTCATGTCAGAAAGAATGACAGAGTGTAGGCGATAGAGGTAGACGATGAGAACGTGGCGTCACTTTGGTACAACATATAAAACATAAAAAATAAAGATTTTAATGAAGAAAACCATTTTTTTTCTGTAGAGCACAATAGGAGGAATTTTAAGGACTTAAATGCGCGAAAGCACTTCTCAGTCTTCATAAAAGATGTCTCAACCGATGCATTTCAATTTGGTTTCTTACACAAAGCTACCTATAGTCACACGTATAGAGAAAAACAGCGGTTTGCGCACTTCTGTAATATAAAAAAAAAGCTTTAGTCTATTTTGCAGTGAGAAAGCTTCCACATTCAATGAAAGTGCATTGAAAATAGTGACCACCACAGAATGTCTCCTTTGTGTCCAACAGAAGAAAGAGAGTCGTACGGATATAGAACAACAACCAAAAAGGCATTTGATGAAGTGAGCGGAGTCCACCGCAGGGCACATTCCCCGCGGCGAGCGGCTGCACCAGCTGTGAGGACGACATCTTTAGTGTGTCAGCAAGCGCGTATAATGCATCTGTGCTGCTCTACTTCTTTTCACCTCTTCCCGTCTTCACTTTTTCCCGTCTGCTGCATTCCTTTCCAGCCTTTTCTTCTTGGCTCGCCATCGTCTCTGGTAGCACCGCAGCTGCCTGCTCGAGTCTCAGAGCTTCGCTCGCCGGCCGTATAATGGCCTGATGTCTTCCTGTTTTCAAAGAGGAAAAAACTGAAGATGCAGCCAAGATGAGGTTTGTTTTAAACTGACAGAGCGAGCGGATCGAAAGTGGTGCTTTTGAAAGTGGTTTGTATAATTTGCTGATTGACGAAACAATTTGAGACATTGGTAATGATCAGAGACGATCGCTGGACTGTGATCGAAAGCGTGACGTTATAAATCACATAACTGTCTGCACCATGACTAAAATAAAATAAAAGCTTCCATAGGCTGCGTCATGGAATGATATACTTCTGCCATAATTCAAGACATACTGTACTGATCTCTAAAGAGAAGTAAATCAGAGAGAGAGACGTGCAGTTTGTTGTCTTGTATATCTAAGCTGTAAAATGCTGCAGATAAAATGTGTAAAACTGAGAATCTTTACTCTGAAATAAAACAAATATACATCAGATCAGTGGTCTGTCCACTTTGTCAGTCCGGATGAAGGCATGTGCAGTGGATATGTGATTCCCCGCTGCGGTGAATCTGCGTGAGCCGGAATCAATGCCGTGATCTTTGTCTAATCAATGATTCATTACAGCGGGAGATATTGCACGCTTGCATTACTAAGAACGGCCGGGAGGCAAAAGATGCAGATCATCTCAAAACAAAGTCGTCTGTGGATTATTATCTTCCATGAACGTGAATAATAATATACATATATGATTAAGATCTTTAACTCTTTTCCTGCCAACAGTTGCCAAAAAAAGTTTCTTTCCAGCGCCAGAAGTTTTATTCGTTCTTTGTTTATCAACACTTAAATGTGGGAAATTTTCATTTAAAAAAATTAAATAAAAACGAAAGTCTGTTCCTTCCTTCTGGTTTACACGGATCATCATATTCGCTCGTATTCACTTTTTCAGAAGATGCATAAAGTGCTCCTTTCACAATGGTGCGGAAGCGATGTCATTCATGACAGAAAATATCATCAATGGCGGAAAGAGAGTTAAAAATCGTTTTTCATATGAAGCTCATTTAACATCTCGATTCTAAACAAACATTAATTAAACCGTGCAGTCATTCTTGCATACCCGTCCAATAAATCCATCAATAATGTCGCTCATGACTGCCTTCAGATTCTCATCCAGCCTCTGACAGATGCAGTGACGTGCACAGATTCTGGTACCGAATTAAAAAATAATAATAATAATTGAGGTGTTTCTGGTCATTTGTGTTTTTCTAAACAATGAAAAGGAAGTTAGCAAAATGAATAGATTATTCTCATCGTGTTTCCATTTTAGCCATTTGTAATATGGAACCTGCTGTTCTCGTAAAACCGCATGACTCCAGGAACCCTGACGCAGCCTGCCGTGAACATGACAAAAACTCATCGACGTGACGTTGAGGAACAAACTATCAAACAAAACTGAAATTCAGAAGGATAGTAATCGCTCTTGCGTGCAGGTGTTGACAACACAGTCATCTTCCTGCAAGATGTTCAAAGAACAAAAACACGTTGAATCCTTCATTGTTCTGTCAACCAGCTATGCCGTTCAGTCAACAAAGAAAATCATTAAAAGAAAAACATCCGTCATACGTTTTCTTAAAAGTTTGCACATCTAATTATCATCCATATCCGCTGGATGAGCAAACAACATGAATTTCTAGAACAATAGCAGAGAAACATAAAGAGAGATGGTTACACTTTGATGAATTCATATTTTGCCTGGATGCATCTCTCAGTCTTGACTTTAAGGTTTTTTAACGTTCCAAATCCGTCACTACAGGCGGCTATTGCAAGACGGCAGTTTGCATCTTCAGGGAAATCTGTTCACGGTGTGTTTTTCATAAGTCTCTTTGAAGATTCAACAGATTATCGAAACATTTTATGGTGGGAGTATTTAACATTATATGGATACAACATGATATTTGCTGCAGGCAACTGGATTGGGGTTTTAACACCTTCCGCGCTGAATTGAAGTGTATAAAACAAATAATGTGTTTAAAGTGATAATTCACCTAAAAATGAAAATTCATTCATCATTTACTCAAACCTCTATTACTTTTTTTCTTCTGCAGAGCACAAAAGTAGATATTTTGAAGGTAACCAAACAGCACTGGACCCCATTGACTTCCATAGTATGCACACAAAACCACTGAGAAGACAAAACTTTCATTTTCGGGTGAACTATCCCTGCTTCTCCCTGCTTGAACCTTGCGCTCCTACATCTGCACGTCTCTTCTGCCATCCATCTCCTTGTAAATCATAATAGAACACTGTCATACACCGGATTACCTATTATTTGACTGCATGCTGCTCGATCCGGTGACTGCTGACTTGCTCTTCTGGCAATCTATTAAGTCAAAGTGTTTCTGACACCTAAGCGATACAGTGCGAGGTTAAAAGGTCATGCCAGACTCCTTTTCCCCGTATTATTCCTCCCTCATGAGGTATATATATGCTCCCTGGTTTCGTCTCAGCGTGGTGCGATTTCACCACGGGCAACACATAAGTCACCCATAACCGTTTCCTGTGATGGAAATGGAAACGGTCGGGACCTGCTTGATGGATCGAGCTGCTCGTACCTCATTGAGAGACAGACCTGATACAGACAGAGAGGAATATGGAATGATATTAATTAAAAAGAGAGAGACGGGAGAGAGACAGAGACCTCCTGTAGAGTTACGGTATAAAGCCCTGCAGCATTGAGCTTATTAGCAGCGGGACGGAGAGCGGTAGGTCTCCGTCTATGCCCAAATCCGCACCAAACACACCGCGTGCTCCCACCTTTACTCAGGTCTGTTCCATCCATCACACAGCAGGCTAATGGGCACATACACACACATTTATACGTCTCAGACCCTGACGCTCGTAGCTCAAACCTGTCATTGCGGAGTCACGTTTAACAGAGGAACACTGTTGAAATCCATAACCACATTCTAGTTTTTTGACGGGAAAACAGCTCTATTAAACTCTGCAGAATATACAAGACAGATAGGTAGGTAGGTATGTAGTTGTGTAGTTGTGTAGATGGGTAGATGGGAAGATGGATGGATGGATAGATGATAGGTAGGTAGGTAGGTAGGTATGTAGTTGGGTAGATAGGTAGATGGGTAGATGGGAAGATGGATGGATGGATGGATGGATAGATGATAGGTAGGAAGGTAAGTAGGTAGGTAAGTATGTAGTTGGGTAGATACTGTAGGTAGAGGGGTAGATGGGTAGATGGGAAGATGGATGGATGGATAGATGATAGGTAGGTCGGTAGGTATGTAGTTGGGTAGATAGGTAGATGGGAAGATGGATGGATGGATGGATGGATGGATGGATGGATGGATGGATGGATGGATGGATGGATGGATGGATAGATGATAAGTAGGTCGGTAGGTATGTAGTTGGGTAGATAGGTAGGTGGGTAGATGGGAAGATAGTTGGATGGATGGATAGATGATAGGTAGGTAGGTATGTAGTTGGGTAGATGGATGGATAGATGATAGGTAGGTAGGTATGTAGTTGGGTAGATGGATGGATAGATGATAGGTAGTTAGGTTGGTAGATAGATAGATCTCAGAACTGTTGGAAAAAAAATTCAATTTCAAAACACAGAAATATGTTTCTCTGATCCATCGCATGTCCATGCGCTCCCGTTCAAAGCTCTCGCTGACTAAGCAGAAAGAAAAATCCAAGGCTTTGGTAATGGAAAGATAATTATTTATGTCACCTATATTTTCAAGCAGGATTTTTTTCGTGTTAAAGCTCAAAAGCTGACTAAATCCACCGCCACCTTTAAACGAGCTGGTTTATTCACACGTGTGTGTGTTTTTCTAAGTAGGACAGAGGATAACTGTTCGAGGAAATCCTACTAATTTGTCTGCACGCCGAAGTTCACCCAAAGGTAACGCTGAACTGCACACACACCCCTGTAACTTCGAATGACCCGTGACCTCTGTGTCCAATAACTGCAGCCACCATTTCGGGCACGACATCGTGACCTCCAGGGTCCAATGTGACCCAGCGGTGACACCTGATGCACAGCGGCCCCACAGCTGTCACCCCTGACCCACAAACGCACACTCGTTCACACACGAGTGTGAGTGTAATCTGAATTCCAAGGGGCTGAAAGGTTCCAGTGTTTCGTTTGTTATTCGGGCAGCAGACTCCACTAAGTGGATAGGGACGTGGTGTGACCTCTGGCTAGGGGAGAGAGTCGTCAATCAGCGGACCAATTTACCCTAAAACACCAAATCGGTCCAAACTGTTTCAGTGTGACATGAGATGAAGCGACTATACACACGTAAGTAAGCCGGAATGAAATGTATAACAGGGAGTGTGTGCGTGTGTCCTGGCAGGTCATTACTTCACCATATATTGTGAATCCACATGCAACACGCACACAAAACGTGACACCTCCCCAATATCTGCACAATTACCAAATTCCCATTTCTCGGACCTCTGGAAATGACAGCAACAATAAACTCAAATGACCCATTTTTTGCACTCCGCTGCAATACTCCCCCATTATCCCATCAGAATTCCACCTCATTCCAGATTCCAGTGGTGGAATTCCATGTTGAAAGCCCATTAGAGCCAATAAGAGTGTCCTTATAACCCATCTAAAAGAACCCTTCAAATCACAATCCTGCATTATTTTTATCCCCCATTCAAAGGTAAAATCAGGTCAAACATTAATTCTTCTCGTCATCCGCTGGATGAATTGTGGGTAATGGTGGAACTCGTCTTTGCTTTCCTTTAATCTTAAGTGTCTGTAGGCCAGACGGCACATAAAAATAGAAGATGTATTGGTTTTATTTCAGTCTCATGAGCTGCACTCGCAAACGCAACTTCCTACTTCACACACACACATGCAAACGCAAATACCAAAGGTGTTCTGGGACGGCTTCCTGCCCTCCCATGTGACTTCTGGTTTCCCAGTAGACAACGCGGTCCCTCTCGGCAGCCGAGCGACGGTTAGATAAATGGCCTTGTCTTCATGGAGTCCTTCTAATTAGTCTGTGTATGAACTGTTATAAGTTTCCTCCCCCAGTGCTGTCTTTATGTAAAGCCTCTCATGTGCTTCCCAGACGCTCCGGACGATTGTATGTGAAGGCGACAAATCTGATGTGTTTCCATTATTAGCTTTTGTTTTATTTTGAGTAAGCTGAATTAAATAATGACAAAACAATTAGTTTTTACCGCCATGCAGATTAGTAGACGCTCGCCTCGTATCATTTTAAAAAGCGTTTAAAACATATAAACATATTGGCGTCATTATTATTAAAAATGAGTGCGTTTACATGCACAAGATAAACGGATAACTATCAAAAATCTGCTTATAAAAGAAACCTGTTTTCACGTGTTTAAATGCAAAGTAACAAACCGGCTTCGCAGAAAACCACATTTACATGGAAGTTTGAGACTTGCCGAGTTTCTCGCGTGCAGTGACGTCACCGTCGATAGTCTGTTTAGTAATTAAAAATGCAGCGGGAAAACGGTCAGAAGCTGTATTTTTATATATCTTCTCACGTCCGCAGTACCTGCATATGCAACAATAGTTTTTCATTTTAACATTTCTACATCAACTGCATGATTCGAGACTTTTATATTCTTTTACTATTACTTCCGTTTGGGACTCTTACTATTGCGCTGTCAGACATGCGCGCATAAACAAAACAGAGAGAAAACCGGTAAAGACGTTTACATGCAGCGCAAAATCAGAGTAATGGGCAAAAAACTACCTCTGCCGAGCGGGTTTTATGAGCTTTCCCTGATTAAAGAAAACTGTTTTACACGTTTACATGAATCTGTAATGTTTTCACCCACTGGATAATCTGCTTTTATTATTACATGTATTACTCTTGTTTGTATTTTTCTTTGAATAAAAAGTGTCTAAATGAAGGAATAAAAATATAACATCAGTTTTTTGTCACTGGTTCATAATATAGTTATGAGCCACCGAACAACCCATATCGATCAAGAACTAGTAACAATTCTGCAATTACGCTGTTTACAGACAGACTATATTCACTTTTATACGCTGGAATGAGAGTAACGTTAAGTCGTTCTTGAAATAGAAATGAAAAAGAAACGAGAGATAATCTGCGTCCTAGCGGTTAAAAGAACGTGCAGATATTAGAGGCAAAAACACAGGGGGAAAATGAGAGCCGCCCAAAAACTGCTGATTACAGAGAAAGATTACAGGACAGAGAAGAGCTTTCTACTGACACACACACACACACACACATGAAAGGACTGATAGTAAAACTGATAGAAGATGGAGTGTGTTCATTATTTCGGGGGAAACGGAGTGAATTGTGGGAGGTGGTTGTTCTCTCTGTGGACCGTCTGTGTTGGGTGAAATGAGAGGACGTGTCAGAATACTAGTCAAGCACACAGACTTTAATTGCTCTGGCAAACTTTAATTAAGAAAGACCTCTGTCCTGCTGAGCACGTCACCAGTGTGTGTGTGTGTGTGTATGTGTGTGTGTGTATGTGAACATAAAATGGTTACTGGAATGTAACTTTACTCTCTCTCTCTCTCTCTCTCTCTCTCTCTCTCTCTCTCTCTCCCTCTCTCTTCTCTCTCGTGCTGACTCACTGTCACTGGCCCAGAATATGCTGTCTGCCTGCATTATAGCCAGCTCACCTTCCCACCAATTACAAATTTTACAATGTGAAAATTACTACAGAACAACTCAAAACCTGTTTCATGTAATTGTAGAAAAAAAACTTTTTTTTATTCATAAATCATTTTTTAACCGTGGCCGTGTTTACTTCACGTTTGCAATTTCATCACGGAAGCGAAGTACAAACACATACACACATCCTACAGCAAAACACCATGGTATATTTACAGAGCCCCTCAGATCCAACACACACACACACACACACACACACACACACACATCTCTCTCTCTCTCTCTCTCTCTCTCTCTCTCTCTCACTTCTCTCTCTCTCTAGTTGTATCAGATTTGCTACACTTCTAAGGAAAACGTCTATAGCACTGTACACATGATGTTATTTTTTACAAATTTTACAATGTGAAAATTACTACAGAACAACTCAAAACCTGTTTCATGTAATTGTAGAAAAAAAACTTTTTTTTATTCATAAATCATTTTTTAACCGTGGCCGTGTTTACTTCACGTTTGCAATTTCATCACGGAAGCGAAGTACAAACACATACACACATCCTACAGCAAAACACCATGGTATATTTACAGAGCCCCTCAGATCCAACACACACACACACACACACACACACACACACACACACACACACACACAATAGCATTAAAGAGCATGTTTAAAGGTTTTTGTAAGTGTCCTAATGTTGTATTAGAGTCCCCAACAACATGTTCAAATGCATCAAAGGTAAAAAAATGGCATTTAGTATCTATCCATTTCTCAATGATCCCTAAACGATTCCTCCGAAGCTGTTCAAATTTTCTGCTTCTCTAAGCTCCTCCCTACCGCGAGTCCAGTGTGCTCCGATTGGCCAACTGGCCCAATCAGTTGTGATTGGTCTTTCTTCATACACTGCGTGTCAGAAACGAAACGCCCATTACCACAGTTCTTATCTCATGAAGGTTTTTGTAAACAACTTTGTAAAAATGGCATCAGTATTACCATATCACAAGTTTTTATCTTCATAAACTTATCTTCATAAACCATTCAGACTATTGTTTTCTGTTGATCTTTTTTCGTCATAGCTGGTTCGGCTCTATCCAAAAGTTGATCATTACTTTGATTATACAGAGAGGAGTAACTGAGCAAGTTAGCGAGAGCTTCCAAAGATAATGCACACACCTTTACATAATAAAATGATATAGTGCTGCAGTCCGTTTTTAAAATAATGACAAGCAAACCGTTTTGTTTGAAGGGGATCGTGACCACAGCTAAACTTTGCACACTTGACAAAACCATAATGTGAGACACGTTAGCAAAGTGCTACCGTGACTAAACGATAAAGGGATACAGTTTGTACAATACTACGACATGTAGAACGACAACAGTCTACAATAACCGCCACATTATTAGGTAAGAGCTGGATTATTAAAACTGTAACACTGTTAACTTATACGTTGTTTACCTGGATACCTACAGCTGTACTAAATATACAACACGGATTAGCACAATTACTTTAACGTATATTGTAAGCACTCAATTTAGCATGTACACATAACGTATTTATCATACTTACAGCTTGTGGTTCTGAGACGCTTGTTAGTCCAAATAAAGTTGGTATCGACTTATCTTTAAGGGTCTAGCGGCTGGCAAATTCCGCGTTGAACTCGCCAAAATTTGAGAAGCAGTCGTCGGTAAAATGACGTGCACATTACACAAGGTTCGAATTGTACTGCAGTGGTATCGTGGAAAAAAAATGTAACCACTGATCCTTCACATCGTCATCCTTTGGCAACGAAAACAAAGTACATTTGCGTTTCACAAAACACAGCGTCCCCTCGACACGTTGTATACGCAACACTACCTGAAGTGCTAGTGGGCAGGTCAGAGAGTTCCTGTTTCGCGGGAAGGCGGGGATTGTGCTGATGCGTTACACTGTGACGTATCGATGTTACACTCAAAAGATTCGAAAGCCTAACGATTTGTTTGGGCGGTTCGGAGTCGACTCCTTACTTTGGAAGCCAATATCTTAATTTATCATGGACTTTTTGGAATAACAACTTTGCAGATCGTCAAAATTGAAGGAAAGCTACGTTACACACTGAAATGCCGGTAATTTTATGAGATTCATGAAACCTGCTCTTTAAAAGTTTTTCATCTGTCACAATATTACAGCAAATAAAATCCCATTAATGAGCGCCTCTTCTCACTTAACCTCTGTTTTTACTGTTACTTACTGTCTCCTTGTTCAGTTGTTGCGCGCACACACACGCGCACGCATGCACACACGTAACAAGCCCTTTGAAGTGCTGTGGGTGTGATTTTAACACACATCTGTGATCAGCTGGCAAACCCAGATACTGTACATGGAGAAAACAGACATGACGGATTAACCCATCAAAGATGCATTCAGGCAAACAGAAGCTCTGATCTCAGACCTGTCTAACAACCAAACGCCGTATGCATCAAGAAGAGACGCTGTGCTACATACACACATTACATTCCAGCCGACGGATTCTACGTCCGCTTGGAAAAGCAATGTTGCTTAGAGGCGAGTCAAATAGATTTGATTTCACTGGTATCTAATACCACCCCTCTCTCCCTTTCTCGTTCTGCTCCTCCATCTCTTTGTCTGTAACAGTATATTCCTTGTTGGAAGCCCCCAGGAGAAATCTCAGCGTTTTGAATACAGAGCATAGCTGAGGAATGAGCAGAGGAGGGAGGAAAATAAGCCGTGCCGATGCTCGGAGCCGCTCCGCTGGGACGGAAGTCATCTGAATCCGACTGGGATAGCGGGAGAGAAGGAACGGCCAAGAGGAGAAAATCAATAACCCAGCAGAAAATCAGAGTATGCGGACATGAGCCAGTGCCTTTCTCTCTCTCTCGTCCGCTCGCTTCACCATCGGGTGAGTTCAGACCTTTGGCATTCGGAAGGAATATATAGTGAAACAGTTATATATAAAGTCACAGTTATAGTATCTACAAATGCTTACATTCTACACTGGGGTTGGGCGAGAAAACTAAAATAGATTTATATTATTAATAATCCACAACATCTTGATATTTGTGTTTGCTTAGAAAAGGCTTAAAGGGACAGTTCACTCAAAAATACAAATTGTCTCATGATTTATTCATTATCATGTCATTCAAAACATGTTTACGCCTCTTCTAGGGAATACAAACGGAGATATTTTGAGAAATGTGGTTTTGTGTCCATACAATGGAGGGCCAATGCTGTTTGCTTACCAAAGTTCTTCAAAATATCTGTGTGAAACACAAAAGAAAGAAAGTCATACAGGTTTGAAATGACATGAGGACGAGCAAACGATGCAAGATTATACATTTTGGGGTGAACTGTCCCTTTAAGAAGAGCATTTATCTTCTACAGTTTAAACCAAACAGCCATTGCTAACAAGTAGATTTGCAAAGATTTTCATCTACAAGCTTAGTATTGCTAACCAACATAAGCATCTAAGAAGCCATCTCAAAGAGAGGACTTAGCATGCGTCGCCTATCCATCCTCTGAGAAATTTAATGCCCCTCATTATCAGACCATTGTAAAGGAACAGAGTCCCAGAAGAGGCCAAACGCACCGATAGCATCTTCTGTCGGAGGAACCCAGACGCTAAAGAAATGAGATACCGTTCAACCAACACCGACCAGAAGACAAGAGGGGGAGCGGGTCACAATATCGCCATCCAAAAGCCTCTTATTCAGTCAAAGTGTCAAGTTGAGGGCGAGACCGTTCGAACGGGTTTATCTCTGCGCTAGCTTAGATGTAGGCTAATCACTCATGCCCTGACACGTGCTGAAAGGGTATTTCCTCAACTATTAGCACAGAACGCCATTCATCAGACGCCTGTTAGCACACTTAATCTTTAGTGCAGAGAACCTTATCGATTCCTTTTTAAGCCAAATACTCAAAACAAATGATTTGCTGACCTGAGATTGGTCTCTGCGTTTCGTCAGGTTATGATTAAAGTCGTACTAATCAAGGTAAACACGGCTTGTTGGAGACCCGCTGGAACAATAAGGTTCACCCAAAACACAAACATGGAGCGAGCCGGTCTGTTTGCTTCATGTTGTGACCTCATTCTCACCCCTTAAATGGACGAAATGACGGAGAAGAAAAAGATGGAGGGTCGTCTGAAGGGTCAGCGGAGGTCAGCGCTTACTACAGAAATCTGTATTTGAAGCATGAGAGCCATTTCATTACATTCTTGCTACATTTATGCTTTAAGCAGATGGTTTTATTCAGTTTTTATTACTTTATCTTCTATTTGATGTTTTTCTGAATATATGTATTCAAACCCATGGGAATCAAACCTATGACCTTTGTGCAACGCTTTACCAATTCAGCTACACGAACAAAACTCAAGAGTTCCTTTTTCTGTCCAATTCATTAAAAGCAAATTATGCAACCAGTAGCGTCGCCAAATGGAAATGCTAAAATAATAACTGTCAAACTGTCGAGCGAATGACAAACAGACCGTCCTGCCTGAGGGAAGCTGAAACAGAGCAATGTTTAATACCGCCAGAGTGATGCTTATTTTTTTTGCATATTTAGCCAGAACACGAGAACACATTTTATTGTTTTATCAAAAAAAGACGCAAGCGGTGTTGAGCGTCTGCCATGTGAATGAGTGATTCTGAGTGCATTTCTAAAGAATCATTGTTTTGGAGTAAACTCTGTGAGGTCACGGCGAAGCCCTCGGGCGATATGACTGATGCAGCGTGTTAATCTTTACACATCTAAAGTATTTCCTGACCTGTCAACAGATGAAATGTTCTCCATTCAGCGCTGTTCATAAAGAATGAACAAGGGGTGATGATAGACGGATTTCAAGAGAAGTGCAAAAAATACATTACGAATGTGTTTGTTTCCTTTCATGACAAACCACGACTGACTGGAATCATGAATAATGGAACACGGAAAAGAGAAATATTTTGAAGCCAGCATAGTTCATTTTCAACAAACAAAGAAATTCCTAAAAAAGAAAAACACGTAATAAAAATATACAAAAACATATTGTTTGAATAAATGAAAATGTCAACTGGAAATTACTTGCAAATTATTACTATTTGCCAAAGATATGAGAAACTAGCGCCTTTCCTCATTTATCTCACCCAAATCAAAATGTTTGCCGAATTAAACACAAATAAAAGTCAGGGAGCTGAAATATTAGAGGGATCTCGGCAGAACGAAAGCAAATAATCTGGCACGCAGCTTCGCTCTAGAGTTTCACGTGATTTTCGCTTCCACGGGAGTCTGTAATAGCCAGCATTTGTCTCGCAAACACACATCTGCGGATGTGAGGCTCACGAACGGTGCCGTTCTAAGCCACAAAATGTGTGTTGTGTCTTCATTTCAAAAGAAAATATTTGCTGCGGAAGTATTCTCAATGATGTGAATAGTAATGTTTGTTGCCTAGCTGCCAAATGAAAATATAGGTGGTAAAATAAATGTCTCGCGTTAAAATCGAAAATGAGCAAATATAGTAAATAATGCTATTTAAAAGAAACTAAAGTTAATAAGCAATGCTGTTCGCTACCTACTGTAATATATTTCTGACGGAACCAGTAAATTTATCCAGAAAAAAAGTGTAGAAAAGACTAATAAAAAGCATCACTCGAATGCACTGTAAATAATTTTGAATAAAAGCGTCCTCCACATGAAAAATGTGAATATGTAAATGTAAGAATGACGTAAGCCAAAAAGAAAAACTTCACAAGTGGTCCAAGCTATAAAGTTATAATAAAAGAATACAAAAAAAGAGCAAACATGCAGACTGACAGTTGAAGGGGAGGAGTTAACGGATGCTCCGCCCAAGCCGTCTAACATACTGTACGTCATTTAAGATGGATAGTCATTAGAGGAAGGATGTGAATTTTCAGATTTTGACTAAAGATTATGAGGGCACACAAATTTGAAATAGAGAATGACCCACATTGCTAAACTATTTACAATAAACGCTGCAATATTTAATGAAAAATAGGCATTGTCATTTTTTATTTCACTGGGACTTTAAAGTCTGTATAATATGCAAATGCCTACCACATTCCGAGCTTTCCTAATGCGCTTTTCTAACTTCAGGCTGCGGACAATTCTTATTATCTTTGAACACAATGGTTGTTAGCGGCTGGGATATTTTTACCGTTTAGCAAACTCAGCCCGCGTTTCCACATGTTTTGGCTCGCACCTCTGAAGGTTCTCGGTTTAGCTGCGGTCAAGGTTGTGTGTTCTGTTTGGACTCGGGCCGTCCGTCTGCATTTGCCAACACACACAGAAGAGACCCATAACTCACTCATCGAGGCCCTTCGGAGACACGACGCAACGCTACTATAAACTCTTCAATAGAGACCGAGGGCCTCGGTTCGCTCTCTTTCGATCCTTCCATCTAACGAAAAGAGGCTCTCTGTAAAAATCTCTTGTGCCCTCTATATCTTATCTTTCGATTTCTCATCTAATATTCTTTTTATCTCCGTGTAATGAATTTGGGATTCAGCGCATGGCTTGCTCTCATCCCCTCACCCACCCGTCCGCTCTCGCACTGCCCATCAAAAGGCAGAACGGAGAGGTTACATCGGCACGCTGAAACCTTCAATTTAATTGAGGAGTGAAAACAGACTGCAAGTCTATCTTTAACAAAGCGCCGCACCGTTTTCAGGCCCTGATGAGATCCGCCGAGCTCCCTACGGTTCCCGGGGGTCCCCGGCGTGGCCTGCGCGTTCAAAGGGTGTCAGTCCCCATTACCCGCCTCTGAGACAGACAACTAATAACGGCGGATCAGCCTGGCAGACTGCAGTCAAATTCACTCACTCAATTTGACGCCTGGTTTCTCTCGTCTTGATTCCCGCTCCTGTTTAGATCAAAATGGAGCGCGACGGCGTAGGCGAGATACATCAAGCGAAGAAGGGAACCTAAAAAGAAAGATGATAGAAAAACGAGGGGGGGTTCGCCAGATGTCAGCTAACTTTCAGGAAAAAGCGTAACGTGCTTTTTAACGTGTAAGGAGTGGTGCTAATTTTTGAACAACTTTTTAGCATTAGTAGAATTTTGGCAAACTTTGGGACCAGTATCATAAATATCTATAACTCAACTGCTTAAAAACATTCTATTATTCTCGAACTGTCTAACTTTAATATTTTAAAACATTACTGTTTGTATACAAATTATTATTTTTATCTCCTTTATTGCTTACTTCCAAACGCTGCAATCCGTAATGCCTCTATATCGCCATCTCTGTTTAATACATAACATTGCAGGTTAAATGATGTCACACTGAAAGTGAAATTCAACCAACAGTATAAATTATAAAATTATGAACAATAAATTAATACACTTTTTCCGGATTATAAACCAATCGTTTTTATCAATTTAAAAGTAATATTTTGGTATCTTTATATACTATTATTTAGCTAAAGCATATGTTAATGGTTTAACATCACACTTCCTGAACTGTAGAGAACGAAATTTCCCCTAAAATTTGCTAAATGACAACATTCGCAGTCAATTTTTGGCACCACAGAACATTTCTAGTACTCGGTCCATGAAACCCCAGCAATCAAGTAACAAAGGCAAGTCCATGTTTCTAACTAACCGCCCGCAAGCGTGCCCAAATATGACCCTTTGTCCTAAAATCCCCCCGCAGTGGCTGCATGTGTTCAGAGCCGTGATTACACTCCGAATGCCTCTAAACAGACATACGGACTCTCATCCACCAGCCAATAACCCAACAAAAATCACTTAGCATCTGCCTGCCATTAAATCCAAATCCAGAACGCAGCTGTCTGCGAAAACTCCTACAAAGTGACCCCTAGGCTCAGTCTGGTCAGATGTGGAGGCCAAAATCAGGGCTGCAAAATTCAAAGCCAAAACCATCTGCCGTCGCAACGTACGCGACGCTACAACTGGCGAACAGACGCGGGATGTGGCGTTAAACAACATCAAAGTGGAGCGACCGGGGACGGAAACGCAGAAGAGACGTTACGTTACCGCTCGCAATAAATGTTCGACTAAACAAGCGCTTTGAAAATTCCATCATATGGAGGAAAAGGACCGGATGCGTGCGGTTCCTCACAGATGACTTTAAAAGCATCATATATGCCACACGATCATCTCTCTTTCGGTTTAGTCAATGAAACTCATTTACAAGAGCACTTTCTTCTCTTTATAATCCTATAAGCGAGAGAAGCGAGCTGCTAATATTGTCCACCAGTGTCTTGTGGGCTCTCAGTGTGTTAAGGAATGATATGCGAAGCACATAGATGGAGGATGGAATTACATTATCTCGACTACCTTTACGCAGCAGACACACATCAGGAAATTTTAAGCCAAGTGGGAGACCGAAACGGCAGATATCAGAAAAACGTCTCTTTTTCAAAAACAGATTTGGTTATTTGACAGCACGGAGGACAGCATCCTGACACGGGACAGCCGTACGTCATACGTGGATTCAAATACACATAACGCGGATGTTATTATTCAGAAATGTCCAGCTTGACGCTATAGAACAGATACCAGTGCATCGGTGACGGATGGCGTAGGCGTGTACGTGTCCGCTTGCGTACGCCGGTGTGTGCTTCCTGTCACTCTGCCAGCCCACCATCTGGGGTTGTGCACTGACTGTCCTTAATGAGGGGATTAGACCTCATGCGTTGCTGTGGGACCCCCAGAACCGGCAGATATCGACCCCCTTCCCCCATCTTCTTTTATATGGAAAGCATTACAGCGGGAAGGTGGCTCACAGGGAAAGCCTGCTTACCGAGCGCCCAGCGTGGCTCTCTGATGAGCCCGGCCATTAAACTAGGTTTGGTTTGGTCTTTGTGTGCAAGTATGTGTACACAACAGTGGTTTTGCAGGTGTTAGATCGCTACGTGTGTGTGTGTGACAGAGATTGCACGGGTATGCTGTGTTTCAGGCCCCCTGGGTTTGTGTTGGCAGACCTTGAATCAGTCCGTAATGAGTTCTGCCAGTTCTTACCGCCGGACGCAGGACAGTGGAACAGCGGGGACTGCTGCAAAGCCCACCGATGCTCCGAGTTCTCGCTCTATCTGTATCTTACTTTCTGCCTCCAGTGGTTTGAGGCAAACAAAGGACCGAATAGATTAAAGGAACGGGGGCATGTAAACGGAGGGGCAGCGCTCCTGAGGAAGACAGATGAACGCCTCAGCGCCGGCTTTAATAAAGAGGGAGAAGATGCCTTGTGTTGTGAGAGCTCAACAGTCACGGAACGCAAACTTAATGGAAGTATGAACATTCTGCAATGAGAATGTGATTATAGACACACGAAGACATGCAAAGCCACACGTTTTACAGCAGATGTGCGCGGTCATGGTCTACGAGACCTAGAATTTAAAAAAGGGTACAAATATACAGAATCTAAAAAAAATCTAAAAACAAAAATCAAAAATGTAAGAAACCTCCTCTTAGATTTATTATTTTATAAGATTTTAAAATAATTATATTTTTTCTTATGACATTAGCACAATGTGTTTTAAATATATAAAAGCAGAAACAAGTGGTTATTTATATGAATATATAAATAATAATAATGTATTTAAGATATATTTTTCATATATAAAAATAATTATTTATTTCTTAATATAAATATATAATATTTTAACAGTGCTAAAATATTTCACTAGTCTTAAGAGAAGCATCTTGAATCAAATTGTATTTTGGCAGATATATTTTGTTTCCACTTACATCTAAAAGCACTTTATATGAAAAAAATCTAAATGTGAAATTAGACAAAATCCATTTAAATTATAAAATATATATAATTCACAATCTGAAGTAATAAAAAAACATGTTTTCTAACACAAATGTAAATAATGCTTGTCAGTAGATTATTTTTAACTGGTTGCCAGGGTGTTGCTCAGTAGACACTATTGTGTTTTGGACGGTTTCTAAATGGTTGGTTTTTGGTTGCCAGATAATGCATGACCTATGTTCCTGTTTCTGTGGAAGTCTGTGAAAAGTAATGAAATTCGTTATATCAAAAATCTACTCAAAGTTTGCACCAAAGTAATAATGATGCTTATCTTGGCAAACACCACTAAAACATTGCAATATTAAAAACGCACATTCAATTTCAATTCCTCAAGGCTATCAAGAAAACTTTGGAAAACTGTCACGATCTATTCAACTTAAGCACTCTACAGCAACCGAGCACCTTAACTCGCGTTCGTGTTGGACAAACCACAGAGACCCAGTGTGCTCAGTCCTCCAAACGCCAAAACACTGAAGTGGCCCTTAATATCCTGAGCTAATAATTCAGTCCTCAACAGCACCTGTTTACAGCACTGAAGTAATGCCTTCGCCTCAGCCAAACAGAGCAATGCATCACCGAACATGGCACAGATCTGGCAACCCTAAAGAACTGAGCTCGACCCGGGGATCTTTTTGTTATGTTTGGGTCATATTGTTGGGGACAGTGGGAACATTAGCTGCCAGTCTCCAGCTGTAGTTGTGTTTGTTAATATGCCCGGGGCAGCGGTCCAGCAGCGTAGGACACGCTGAACAGAAGGAACCTTGTTGTGCTCCGACTGGCACATTTCCACCGGCCTCCTCCAGCCAGACAAGTTTATTCACGAACCCTCCGAGAAGCCTTGATGAACTAGCAATGGTTTAGACGGGCGAGCGGCCATCCGACTCCCCCATCTCTCTCTCTCGGTCTGAAAAAGTCACAAATGTCAGCCAGCCTGAGAGCGATCGTCTCGCATTAAAGAACCTTCGCTCTTTTTACTCGTCTATCTTTTGAAGAGGTGGGATGAATACCCTCTCTGCTTTTTATTCACTTGTCTTTCTGCCCGGTGCGTAGAGGCCTTAAATAAAGCTAGCGGAGTGGTGACATGCGTGGCGGACGGGTAATGGCAGGGGCTTTGTCGGCGTGGAGACCCGGGTTAAAAACACTTTAAAGCCGTACGCAAAAGGACTTCTCCTGAAAGAGCCCCGGCCGATGACGGGACAAAACAAGAGGCCCACGCTCATCAATTAGAAGTCGGCACAACACAGCTGGAGCGAATGGAAGTCAAGAGCTTAGGAATTTTAAGGGGAGGATGGGAGGAACATGCAGAATCAGAATTTAGCAAAGGACAAAGAAGGCGGCAGGATTGTGGGAGTCGTGATTTAGACGTGAGGAGCGCTCGGGTCTTATGCAAGCGGATGGGAAAGAGAAGAAGCCTTAAAGAGATTTTGGAGAGGACGCGAACCGCGGCCGACCCACCAGCTTCCCCGACATCTCCTGTGATTTCACAGCTGTCGAGGCCCTGTAAATTTTTTGCTTGTTTTCTTAAGGTTTTAACAGAAGACATGCCAACACGTCACATGGGGCTTGGGGATGATTTGGGCTGCTAAATGCCTGTGCCAAAAGAAAAGCACATTTCACCTGTGAGGAAAGACAACGCTGAGATTTCTGGACGAGTGTAAAATCTCACATGCGTAACAAAAGCATGCACAAAGCTGTTTACTATGGTATATTCAACTGTAGGGCAAATAAAATCAGGACTTTAACAGCTCTTTTATAGACTTTAACACATCCTCAAGATGGTAAATGGTTGGTTTTTGGTTGCCAGATAATGCACGACTCATGCTCCTGTTTCTGTGCAAGTCTGTGAAAAGTAATGAAATTCATTATATCAAAAATCTACTCAAAGTTTGATACGTTTGAGCCAAAGTAATAATGATGCTTATCTTGGCAAACACCACTAAAACATCGCAACATTAAAAACGCACATTCAATTTCTAGTTGAATCTTTCTAGACTGCACCAGCGCTGTGGGCACTTGTGTGTTCTGCCTTTATTTGACATAACACCCTTCAACAGCCCTCTAACAAGACAAGAGGGCCCCAGTGTACCAGCACAGGCATTACTGCGGACAGATTCCCCCTCTTCACACACACACGCACGCACACAAACACTGTTGTGATGACATTCACAGCTGTTCTGTGTCTGTCAAAGACTCTCAGCGGCTGTTTTGTGTCCTTAGCTAGAAACACTAATGATAGATGCCATATTTCTCGCTCTCTGGCCTTTAAGACAAGGATCTGGGCCATGACTCCACGTCTGCTAAACCCCACAGGAAGCTACTGGATCGGTGCACGCACAACAAACGGGCTGAAATTATCAGTTTAACCGATCCAAATAGGTCATATGGAGAACCCAAACCCTAGAGCAGTGGTTCTCAAACGTTTCCGTTGTGCGGCCCCCTTTGTGTAGAGTGCATCGCTTTGTGGCCCCCTTATAAAAACGAATTATCTTAAACTTATCATTTTAATTAAACCAAAAACTAATTCTGTTATACAATCCTGGGACATCAATACTTTTGGTTGGTTGTCTTATTTTTCTGATGTTTGATTATATAAAATGTATGATAAATGTCTATATTTCATATAATGCCACAAAATCTGTGGCCCCCTGGATCCATCTTGGGGCCTCCCAGGTGTCCACGGCCCCCAGTTTGAGAACCACTGCCCTAGAGAGAATGAAAATAATAGACGCGCACATAGCGAAGTTGTTTATAGAGACTTATCCGATGACAACAGTAAATCAACAGAATTCTCATTATTTTTAATTTCTTCGTCCTTGTTGGTTTAGGTAGCGCATTTGATTTTCCACTCAGCATTCAACATGCTTCACATGCATAACTGACAGTTTGAATGACGTACTGTTAAATCAAATGCTTAGCATATCAACGCCGGTGCGTGTGCGGCAATGGTGTTTAGTCTAAATAGCGATCAAATGCTACACGCCTTTGACAGTAGACATCAGCTAAACGGATTTGAAAGGGGCAGGAATAGCTCAGTCGTGGACGCACGTGGTGACAGGGTCACCCTTTCCGCGGGGCTTTTATTTTCCGTCGAGGTAAACGCAGGGTAAGAGGTCTGGGGACGTGCAAGGTCACCAAATGTTGACCGATTCAATCCATCACCACGCCTAGCTTTCAGCACGTACGTCTAAATGTTACAAGTGTGGAGATCTACAGTGTCCTACATTGTGACCCCGCTCAGTGGCGGAACGCCTGTGGACCATTTATGCATTTGTAAACAGGGTTTTATTATTAGCGGCTGGTTAAACCATTAGAGCTCTAATCTAAAGCCACACGAGATCGTCTGAATGTTGGCATGAAGGAGGAGATGCATCTGGAACGTGAGGGGCATTCGACAGGTGTGGATGTTAGCATGAGCACGGGGGGAGACGGTGTGAACTGGGTGGGCAACGTTTAGCCAAATGTTTGAACATGCTTTTTGGCTTGAAACATGTTTGAATTTGCTATTTTTTAAACGATTACTGTTAAAAATGCACAAAAAATAAATGACTTGTTCTCTTTACATTACCCAACTTTACAGCAGTAAGCTTATAATATTGGTTTATAAGTTGAGTTGTCGCAAACGATTTAACTGTAATATGACATAAAACCTGCAATTCTATGTTACAAACAAAAGAGACAAAATTAAGGATTGAGGTTAGGCATAAATAAACTGTGAAAATTTAAATGTCAAATGTTTTATTAAATATTTACCCAAATTGTATCTATTAAAAGTAAATTAAAATAAAATAAATAATGAATAATAATAAATATACAAATATATAATATAATATACAAATAATAAATCGTTATTGATTAAATTCTCATAAATACAAAATACCAATAAAAGCCATATAATCTCAATTTATTTGTTATTATCTTTTTTATTTCTAATAGAATTCCTTTAGAATTCTTCTGTAATTCCAACGGATTTCTACATTCTGTGTCCAGAAACAGGCAGAAACATCCCTCGAATGCCATGTCCATGTGCAGGCTGTTCTTCACAACTCACTGCTGGCTCCTGTCAAAACGAACAGTGTCAACTCTGCCAAACTTAAACACGGCATAAATCTGTTACTTGAGCGAGTCAACAGCCCCTCATCTCATGGACAGATGTGTAAAGACCGAAGGGGGTGGGCACAGCAGAGAAACAGTAAGAGAAAAGGAAAACGAGGTTGGCAGGACGGACGGCCATTTGCCGGAAATGTCAACTGTCTGTGTGGTGTTTACGTTAATAAAGGACACAGAAATGCTGTTCTGAGAACTGTGTGTGGGCTTGCGGTATTAGTTTCAGTCGTGCAATGATAGAAGGGACAAACCTGGCAAAAATAACTTAAAGCAAACATCCTCAAACCAACACGGACTAATGCAACGCCTGCCATCAATTAAAAGCGGCCTGGACTCCTTCTTCAAGCTTTGGAGTGTTTGTTCTCAAAGCATCTTCCCAATGTTTGTCTTCCAGGCAAACACGAATGCACTCACACACATCTTTCCTTCATTCTGCCCTGCTGTCTCAAGGCCTTTGTACGGGAAAACGTCACAATAAAAGAGTCTGAATCCAAACAGCGTGAAACATGCCGCTTTAAACGGCGGGAGCGAGATAATACACGACTGCAAGTGCACGATTAGAAATGTACGACCGGCGTACAGCAATACCAACAGGTTTCAACAGCCGGGCCCTTATCCTACTTCTCCTGTAAATCACTCTTGAATTCTCTACCCGACCCCTCTCGTCGGCATGTTTATGTGCGTGTGTGCTGGAAAATGTGGGCTAGGAATTCTCAGTCTCAACGAAATTGCTGAGCATTCCGGGGAATCTTTCAGATTACTGTTTGCATCTTTAAAACACACACAAACACCCCAAACGGTGGCCTACAGTCATTATCAGACAAAGATGATGACAAGCTATCACAAAGACACAAAGGCAGCTGGGATTGAATGACATGTTTCATGGAATCAGAGCGACATGAGCTTTTGGTCACCGTCACAGTCCAAATCTTAAAAATGGCGGTTTGAAGGTTACATTCTTTTTTTAAAAAAAAAAAGATATATATATATAAAATTAGGGCTGTCAAACGATTAATCGTGATTAATCGCATCCAGAATAAAAGTTTGTGTTTATATAATATATGCTGGTGTTCTGTGCATATTAATTTTGTATTTATAAACACATACACATAAATGCATGTATTTAATACAAATATAAAATATAACTATTAATAAACTTTCATTTAAAAATATAAATATAAATTAATACATTTAAAATTTATAGACAAGTATGTGTGTAGACAAGTATGTTTTGTCTTTATAAATACAAAATTAATACGCACAGTACACAGATATATATTATGTAAACAAACCTTTATTCTGGCTGCTATTTATCGCGATTAATCGTTTGACAGCCCTATATAAAATGTTTTTTATACTCTGTATTATATTATTAATGAAATGAAATATTTTTTAATTATTATACTAATATTTATATTATTTTTTTATAGTCTACTCTATATTCTAGCTATATTTTTCTCCCCACTTTTAAAATGTATTTTCTGTAAAGCTGATTTAGACATAAATTGGAATGGATTATAATGAATAAGAAATACTGGACAAATATATAAGGCGTAAGAGTTCAGAATTCAAAAACCTACAACTTACAAACACTGAACAGTAGAATTCCCATGATGCTTTGTGGCTGGATATTCTTTCCCCCTTGGCAATTGAAAAGAGAGATTAATTAGAATTTGGTTAACAATGCCGTGGCTTTAAAATTGATCCATCCGCCCCATGACCTGCATTGAGCCCAAATGCTTCTCCGGAAAATGATGAACTAATTGAAACTATGATAGATTTTATTGCTAGTTGCTACATTACCGGAATAACCTGAAATGCCTTGAGATACAGTGTAATGAGATGTTCGGTTTGAAACTTTAATAGGGTCAAGTTAATTACTTAGCGTAGTAATTAATACAGTACCATTACACATCACGCAAAAAAAAACTCGTCTGGGAATTTGTAAAGTACACATGCTGAAAATACATTCAGCCAACATATACAAACACCAGCAGAGTAAGTGAACACTAATCGAGCCAGACGTCTCCCACACCAGTACGACTTAACAACCATAAATAACATCACACGACATTCCTCCCTACACCCATCCCGAAACAAAACTCCAGAACCGATCCGTCCAATCGATAATCCGACACAAATGAATCTGTAGGCACGTAACATAAATAAATACGAGCTCCGTACCCTCCTTATCCCCATTTCAATCAAGCCAAAAGACAAAAAACAGGCTTAGTTGCCAGGTCAAAGGTTGCCCGAGTCTAAATTAGGGAGTCCCATGTGGATGGGGGGGACAATTACCCTAAATCCTTCAGTGTCTCTCACACTCCCTTGTCAAAATGCTGCAAACAGTATAAAAGCGAGAGAATCAGGCCTTTTTAGGCTTGTCAGAATGTATAAAGTTTATAAACAGGGATGGGTGGGGTCAAAGGTGTTGAGGTGAGAGGTCACGGAGACAGAAACAGAGAGATTGAGCGACTCGCGCACTCGAGCTGATGGATAACATTTGGGTTGGGAAGTGGCTAGCTGGAGCCCTGAGGACCACACAAAAACCAAGCAACCCAAGGGGTCAGGTTTCTTATTTACCGTCTGTGCGTATAGAAATCATCATTTGTTTAATTCACCCCAAATTCAGGTTGAAAGGTAGAACAAACAATGTGTCGAACTCCACATGCAAAAAGAAACATATGCAAGCTCATGTGCCTGTACTTTTTGTGCATTGTTACACAGACATTTGATTTCATTCTAAATACTGATATTCAAACTATGTAAAAAAATAAATTAATGAAAGCACATGATCTACTGCGACATCGCAAGAAAGCCTCAACTACAAACAGGTAAATCAACTATTTTTATTCTTCCTCGAAGACACCTTGAGGCAGGTTACGGTGCGTTTAGCTTGTAAATGCGCTGGTGGGTTAAAGGGATCTGCCTGCTGTCTGGAACATTAGATGATGTGCTGTAATTCTGATTAATTTAAGATGGCATGATGCTTTCAGAAGCCTGTCTTTAACTGACACATTTCAGATAAATGTAACTGTGAAGGAGGAACCTTCTCCGGTAATTTCATTGTTTGTCTTTCGGCCGTTCTTAAAAGCGCTCTAAGAGTCTACGCGGTTTGAATGGTCAGATTCCATTAGTGAAGCGAGGCTTGTTCTGACAGAGTATCTATCTGAGAATCTCCCAGCGATGTTATTATGTCAATCCGATGTGAAGAGACACATTTGATCAGCTCAAAGACATAAGGAGTGTGACTCTTGGTAGGATACTAACTGTGCGTTCACACCGCCAGCGACTCTGTCTCTTGGTGTCGCTAGTCTAGGTCGTTAGAAGGCGCTCCTAGCTTTGGTTGCTCTAAAGGTCTTTGCACATACAATCCGAAATTTTCGTATACGTTATTTCGTATTCGTCATCCTAAAAATTCATCACGGACAAAAACCTTGCACACTGAGTCCGATGCATATTTATTAATCCGTTGCGGAAAAAAAAAATCGCAAAACAATACAAAATGGAGTCTTCAAGCGGTGATGACGATTTTGTTGTGCTGACTCTTCTTAAAAAGAGAAAAATAAAGAGGAAATATTGGGTCCATCCAGTAACGAGGAAGGAGAGTTCCACCTCCTTATCATGGAACTGCGGGATTATCCTGACCGATTTAAAATTTACTTCAGGATGTCAGTTGCTCAGTTGGAACCAAACTCTTCATTTATAAACAAACTCTGCAGTAACTGACTCCAATACTTTACTCCTATTGGTAGTCGCTCCCAAAAGTCGCTCATCATTTGCATAAAGTTGAGCAAATCTCAACTTTGTCGCGTTGCTAGACACTCCCACTTCCTGACGCCAACGGTCACTGTCGCTCGTATCGCCCGCTTTGTCGCTGGGTGTCGCTGGCAGTGTGAACGCACAGTTAGATGTCCTTTATGATGAGTATTAAATTAGTATTTCATTAAAGCTGCAATGCGTAATCTTTCCCTCCATGTCACCATCTCTGTTTGAAACATAACAATTTCAGGTTACAAATGTATATTTACTATATGTTTACAATTGCAAATAGGGTTAAAGTAAAGAGGTTTTTTTGTCAGCTTCTATGGCTACGTTCACGGCGAGAGAGGTGTTTAATAATAAAAATAAAAAATGTATAAAATTCATGTTTTAAAACAGTTTAAACAGTGATTTCTTTGCCAAATTGCTTTATTTTAAAATAAAAAAGGTTACCGATTGCCTCTTTAAACAAAAGCCATTTTTTTCCATGATAATGTAATAAAAATTGCTTGTGCAAAGTCAAAGAAAAAATGACAAAAACAACGCCAGAACAAAATGTTTCCTAGGTTTCCAACTACAAACCCAAAAGACCCCAGTCATCTGCTAAATTTTTGAAGCGCGTGTCAGTGCTAACAATGAATAAGCTAGCGTGTGGTTCATTTTTGACTCGAGTGCATACACACAGAAAGCACAACGTTTGTGGGCCAATCACAGAAAGGTGCCGTCAGCAATGTGGAGAGATTGCTGCAATGCATGATGGATACTTTGCTCCCACAGGGGTCCGAGACAGACTGTGGAATCCGGGCAAGATTTAAGGAGCTCCGTTCGCGTTAACGCGCACACTCGCTGCCCTAAAGATTTCCCCACGGGTCTAATCCATCTCACTTTGGTCCAAAAACACCTCTGCAGACAGTTTTCAAGGCATGAGAGAGGAAGACCGGCTAGCAGAAGAGACTGTTTAGCTTAGCACTGACCAAGAACGATTCAGCCCAGCGAGAGTCTCTCAAAATAGTGTTGATATTGGACGACCCACGTGAAACCCAGCGATTCATTCAGCCCAGCAATGGGACAGATGTGGACAAAACAGCACCTAGCACCGACAAAGCATCACAAAGAACAAGACAGTGTTTTATAATACGGAAAAATAATTTTCTTCAAGTCCTTCTGAGCTCGACTGCATATCACAACGGACACAAACACAGCACAGACAAGACCAACAATGGTTCCTTGTTTCCAGAGCAGGCAGCAGTTGTCAGGCCAAACGCTCCCACAGCGGCGATTAGATGGACACCTCAACAGGCCCTTGTTAATTCCTCATCCAGTGCTGCTGGAAGGGATTAACCAGTGGAGTGATGGAGCTCTTATCTCCCCTCGCACCGATGAATCAGGTGCTAACACAAACCGCTGCTTAAAAACCAAGCGGACGGACGGTGGAGATAGCAGTGTTGCTGGAACGAAACACAACCAGAGAACACAAGAGCTTGATTGTGTTTAAAAAATGGCCATTTGTTGCCTCCAAGTCATTTCTAGGTGTTAACGGCTCAAGGATCTTGGCTTTCGAGTTAACCTGGAACGAAACACTATTCATTTGTTTTCCGTGGAATGTTCGCAGTTGGTGTCGGTTGCGTTCCATCAATGCAAAGTTATACTTAAAAAGAAAAACACAATATAAACTTTCCCACAGCTAGCCAAAGAGCCAGCGTGTCGATCTGCTTAGCGTCCACCAATAGGAAACCAGCTTCGACATCTGCTCTCCATAGCATGAAGACAACATCACCAATGGGATGATTTGCTAAAACAAGCAGACAGCTGAAACAACGAGAGTCTCCGAGCAGAAACATGCTCTCACCCCAGAACAAAGTTATCTTTAAGTGCCCGTTTCCCCAAGGGTCAGGAAATCGAAACTGTGTTGGATGAAAGCCTGTAATATTTCATAACAGTGTCATCTCTGTCACATACATGAGTGCAGATGAACAAAAACAGAGCACAAGGGCCATACATGAATCTCGAACAGAAGCCCTTTTGTGTAGGTCGAGTTATTATACCACAGAAATGTTCTGCTTTCTCTGGAACGAGGAGCTCGCATCTTCCACCCTGCTCACATTTTCCTCCCTGTTATGAATCTTAATGTTTCTGAAGATTCAGACACCACACTAAAGCAGACATTAAGGGTACAGACGTGCAAAGAATGAGAGTTAAACAAAATTAAACAAATGAGACTAATGTATTTTTAAAGACCTGCACTGGAAAAAAAAAAACTTTTTTTAACTTCTTGCCGTGGTTTCCTGAAGGAAAAAAAATGTACTTGCGTTAAATAAATATAAGTCAAATAAATATATATATTTTTTATTTTATAAAAGATTTATTATATTAAATAAATAATATATAGTAAATAGTATAATCGATATACAACAATATATATATATATATATATATATATATATATATGTGTGTGTAATTTATTTATTTATTGCCGTTTGGAAAAATTTTACAAATTTGTAAAAACTAAAGACAATTTTAAATTTATAAAATAAAAATAAATATTATTTATTTAAAATATATACATTTATACAGAATTCAATATAAAAAATAGTATATTTACTTGTTTCTCAGTAAACATAATTATATACATATCTTTTTAACTGGGAAACAAGACAAAAACTATTTAGAAAAATAACACAAAAAAGAGAGAAAAAAATTGCTTAAATTCCTACTGTATAAGAAAAAAGATTGCACAGCCGCATCCAATTACAAGTTACGTACGGTTTGATCACAGTACACCAGCAACAAGAGCAACTTTTGACGGGCAGCCAGTGTGCCATAACACCTCCTTACTGGAGGTGATTTATGCTAATACAGGATTAGGTGAATTACAGCAATCTTTTGCAATAAACAGCTTACACTTATCAGCCGTTGTATTTAATTTATCTTGTTGGGAAAAAGACGCCAAAAACGCAATATAGAAAAGGTTATACCCCAGGCTTATCTTGGCCCTTATGAAATGAAATGCATAGATTCTCTAACACAGCGTAAGTGTTTGGGGAGTTTGTGTGAAAAGCAATAATAAATTACGGTAGCGGAGAGCAGCTAGCCGATAAAGAGCAATATGCCGCCTCTGAATGCCAAGCACTGGAAGAGCGAAACCAATCTTCCTCTCTAATCGCAAGTCAAATCCTCTTGTTTTCACACTGATATGCAATTCATTAGCACGCTAGAACGGACCCGAGCCCACTTTTCTCCAGCGATGAAGACTCATTGATTTACGCAAGGGCGGTTAACTCTGACGGCTTATCAAAACTTATAATCTAATGAAATAAATTAATACTGCAGAGGGTCTGTGGGCAGAATCCTTGCGTAAATATCTGTCTACCAGAGATAAGATGCCATAAAATGTGCAGTGGCTTGTGAAAGAGCGTAATGGTGGTCTTAAACATTTTGAATTGTAATGTACTCCCTCGAGATTAACTCGCCGGGATTCATTTTACCAGCTGCCCGACCAAGCAATTACCTTCATCAAAACATTCATTACGGACAACGGAGACCGACGAAGGCTTACACGGTCGTGAATACAAAGCCCAATATCTGAAATGGAAGAACGCAGCGCAAGAGAAAGCAAACAATTATGTTTCTGTTATTGCTATAATTTGTTAGCTACTGAGAAATGACCACACCGTTCCGTCAAGCAAACTTTCCGAGGAACATCAGACGCTAGCGGACAGGTGAGCAAGACCTCCCGGATGAAAACATCAATGTTAGAGACAAGGTCTATTCCTGAACCGAAGGGAAACAGCCAAGTCCAATGCCAAGAAAGCACACCAAGTTCGAAGACGAATCCATTGATGTTGCCATAAAAAAAAATCAAGGCCCACAAGATAAATCTCTGTACTTCCAAAAGTTGCATCAGAGCCAGAAGAAAAATCAAAGACACTTTGCGTACCCAGAGGAAAACTTTCCTGCTCAGAGGTTCCTATATATTTTTATAGCTCTGGAGGTCTCAATTATGCTTCATTTAAGTATTAACTTGAAGTATTAACTTATGTCTGACATTTCACCTCAAAAATGTTAAGAAAAACAAAGAGAGGCATAAACTGAATACAGAAAGCAAAAATAACTAAGGTTCGTCCGCTCGAATAATTTCTTCCCCACAACACGGCCCCAAAGACCAACAAAAGCTGTTATCTACGTAACTTCGAAAACTACGAGCCAACAGAGAGACAGAGCCAAGATGTTATTTGCGGATTTAGACTGTGGCCGGAGCATGACCCTTCAGTGAGCGGTTTAGTCAGGGTCTGTGAATCCCACTGTGATCTGGAGAGCTTGCTGAGGACGGGTCCTGTTTGCCGACAGCAAATAACCGCTTGTGCCCCATTTGTGCCACCGCCATTGGGTAAACACGGCACCCTGGCGTCACAGCGGCGGTGAGGGAGATCATTGGACTATCAAACACAGCCGATGACAAACAACTGTGAGCTGACAGACAGGAGAACAGAAACAGAGCAGAAAGTCATGTTCTGTCATTTAAAATCACATTTTCTGATGTGGATCTCGTGTCGCTGGCATTAGCTGGGTGAGCGCCAGAAGAAGTTTGTGAAGATGGGACTTCTGGGATTTGTCTGATCTGGCAGGCCCACAAAGAAGCACCAAATACAGACAGACACACAAACACACGCACAAACATACACATTCTTCAACACGCACACACCCGGACCAAACTGTTCTGAGAGTTGCCAGCTGTCTGACCTTCTTTCATCACATGAGAAACCACCTGTCCTCTTATCTTCACCATACAAGCACAGCCAACGTCTCGGCTTCAGGTTCTCGCTCTCACTTTATCTGTGTGCGCCTCTCTCTTCCACCTCAGAAGTTTACTTTCTACAAACGTTTGGAGTTGTGGGAAGGTAAAGGGAGTTGAATGTTTTTTTAAGTCAACGTGGAATCTAAAACCGTCCTTATTTTCTTAAAGGGACAGTTTATTCCAAAAATATAAATTTGACACTCATGTCATTCCACACCGGTATGACTTCCTTTCTTCTGCAGAACACAAAAGAAGTTATTTTGAAGTTGCCAAACAACACTGGTCCCCATTCACTTGCATTGTATGAACACAAAACCATTTAGGAAATAAATCTTTAGTGTTAGTAAGAGGAAGGAAAGTTATATACAGGTTTTCAACAACATGAGGGTGACTAAATGACATAATATAATATAATATAATATTTAACTTTGTTTTACTCAAAAATGTCACATTGCCAAAGAAAAATGGGTTGCAAACGCATCAACAATGTTGGCTTTAACATGATAAAAAATGTTGTTTAAAGGTTGGCATCCCTGATATTTTATAAACGTAGAATATAGATTTTTAATAATCTATAGAATTGTGTTACTAAATATAAACATAAGTGTTCCATTAGCAGTAACATTTACACAACACCGTAAAAACGGAATTTTACTGTTATTTTTTGTAGATTTTTCACATAAAATGTAAAAAAAAAAAATTCCATGTATTTTTGAAATACTGCAAGAAAACGTCAAATTACAGAAAAATACTGCAAATTTACAGAAAAAACCCTGGAAAAACATGTCATTTTACATTAAAAAAAACTGTTCGTTTAAGGTGTTTATCTGGCACCCGAGCTGAAAAAAAAAGTATTTTTGGGGGAATTTTTTTATAGTCAACCTACATAATATCAGCCATATACATTGTGCATGCCTTGCCTGTTTTGCTAAACTATTTAAACAATTTCCCTAAATCCTGATCCACATGTCTATCTGCATTTCACACAACTGTTCTTATCGTCCTCCTGTTTGTTTTTCTTCCTGCAACTGCCTTTGAACCCCGTGCCAAGGTGTTTCTGGGTAATATCCCACATGTTGGTTGATTTAGAAGTCTTCTGTATACAAGTGCTGTGGTGGACCGGTCAGAGGGTGGTTACAGGATCACGAAGGGTGACGGAGGGGTCGCGTCTCGCGTTGGCCCTGACATCACTATAAGATAATAGAGGACCAAACGACTGCCGTGTCAGCCAAAGTGAGGTGAATGGTCAAGGTCTGTGTGTTTGTGTCTATCTCGCCTCATTTTTCTTTCGACCATCACCCAATGTTTGTCTAAGTGTCACCGGAGCGTTTACGTGTGGACGTCATGAGATTTGCCAGACCCGAACGAAAGCGCCAGCCTGGAAGGATGCGGTTTCGGCATACTTTTGCGAATGCAGGACGGGCCGTCGCGGCTGAAGAAAGGTTTCCCAAACGATCGTTAGCGGCACATGCTGCTTACCGAAAAGTCAGCGTTGGGTGCCGTTGCCACGAGCGATGACGTAGGTCAAAGGGCGAGGGGTCTGATGGATGAAGAGGGATGTGTGTTCGACCGCTCGGACGACTGTGTTAAATGCGTCGTGAACGGCACCCTGAGCCGGGCGGTCGGATAACGTAGGAGATGTGCAGTTTCCAGGTAACAGAGGCGTAAAGTGTGTGTGACCGGTCAAGCTAATGGGCTGCAGCTCCTATGAGAAAAGACAAACACACGTCTTTGCACACTAAATGCATAAGACTGATGAGCTGGCCAGCTGTTGATGCGAAAGCAGGATGTGGAGCTTATTGGAAGAAAGGTTCGGTATATTTTGTGTTACTGTGGACAGCTAAATACTGTATATCACTATATACTATATATAAAAATGACAAGAAACCAATTCAGTTTACCAAAATGACACGTTCTCACATCTCTTTTAAATATTACCTCTCCTAAAACTCAGCACATGGCAACATGTTGTAATGTCTACATATTGTAATGCAGATTAAACATGCCAAACACGCCCTTACGGGTCTCAGAACCGCTTTCAACTCGACTCGTGTCGCTCGGGTAGCCGTCTGGTCCAATACAATGAGTCGGACACAAATTTACACCGATCTTATAAGCCTCGGGGGTCGTCTGATTGAATTCTCCCCACCCGATTTGGAACTGCGATTAACTTATTCCCTGCTCCGTCGGACGTCCTTCCACCCGGCACGGTGCATCTCTGTCAGCCAATCAATAAGCTATTATGGCTGCGAACAGCAGGTGAAATTAACTTATAAGAGTACCTGCAGACTCTGCACTCCGGTAATCCTGTTGGAAAAGGTCTAATGAGGGAGAACAGGCCACGGCAAAGGAGCGGTTCATTGACACGCGTGCACACACCTGCAACAAACCCGCAGCTGCGCTGAAAAGCGAGGACGTGCTTTGAAAAAACCTGCATTGCAGTGAAAGAGCTCTAAACAATATTAGCGTTTGAGATGGTGTTTGTGCATTTTTGTGCCGTTCAGTTTGCACTCAATAACCCTTACAAACATTTACCATGCGATTTAACTGCAACAGACTGTGGTAGAGCTTAGTATCTGCAACCTCTGTTTTTAAAAATAAATAAAAAAGATTAATTACTTAAATTATTATTATAAAATTGTTAATGATTATTACATTTACATTTAGTTATTTAGCGGACGCTTTTATCCAAAGCGACTTACTGAGAGTTTAAGGAGCAATAAGCGATATACAGTATGTCATACAGGAGCAATAATACAATAATGCATTAATTGCAATAATGCAATTAAATAATTAATATTATAATATTAATAATTAAATAAAATGATTAATGAAGCTATTTCATAACCATTGTCAATAATTCTATAATAGTAACAATAACTGTATTATGCTGGAAACTATGGTTACCATGGTAAATGTTTCCATGAGACAAGAACTAACTTTTTAAAAAGTTTTGGGTAAATTCTAAAACTTGACAACATCTTTGTATTGGAGGCATTTGATGAGTCATTCAGACTGCATTAAAGCACATTTATCTCTTCTGCGCCGCTCTGACAGACTCCGTTCCAGCAGTAATATCACGTTCCACGAAGCTCTATACTGTATGAATTTCTAAAGGGAAGAAAGAAGATGAGAGTCGAGGAGAGAGGCAAATATCTCATCACAAAAAACTACCCAACGTATCAGTGTACTGCCATAGATTTTAATAAATGTTTGTTTGGACATGTGTTTGTGTGTGTAAAATGTGCATGTAGGGATGTATATGTATGTGTGTGTGTATAAATGTGTGTGTTTATACTGTATGTTAACGTGGTTGTGTGTGTCTGAATGTTCAAGTGTGTGTGTGTTTGTGTACGTCTATGAGTGTGTGTGTGTGTGTGTGTGTATATACAGTACTGTGTGTTTGTGTACATCTATATGGGTGTGTGTGTGTGTGTGTCTGTCTCATAGCCTGACACACTGACCCTTAAATCACTGCCGTCACCTGATCCACAGGCACTCTTCAAATTAAATCAGTCCAGTCACCCCGGGCAGATACAGAGAAACCTTCCCCAAAACCCTCCTCAAAGGTCCCTTTCAGACAGCCCTCTTCTCTTTATTCCCCTCCATTCAATCATTTCATCCACGTTCTTTGTGTCTGTTCTTTATGGTGGCGCGGTGTGGGGTTACACAGGAATGTTACAGTTTCACGGCCACACCCAGAACTCTGAGGGACTGACGGCAGGACGACAAAAGAGATGCTGTGAGATTCGCTGACATTTTCAAGCTACTTGTCTTGCTCCTACAGCTGTTTCTTGACAGCAATTTGACAATTTCATCGTTTCCGCACGGCGCCGCCGCGAGAAACCTTTTCCCGGCACAGCAATACATAGTCGGATGAGATAAAAAGGTTGTAAACATACGTCGCCAAACCTGTAAATCAACATTTTCGCTGATGTATCGACCTACACAAACACCATTAATCTTCCACTCAAACTCGAGAGGCTTACTGTGCACATAGAACAACTACTAAATATAGCTAGTCAACGTTCAGTACGTGACCTCACTCGTCTGAACATCTGATTGACATGTCAGGTCTAGATTCGAATATTGTAAAATGTGAAATTGGTTTAATTCTCGCTGATCCATTTCAGGGGTTCCTCCGCGAGTTCTGGCCGCGTTTATAGCGATTCTCGAATGGTTACACCGATTTGTGACTTCGAACCTGTTCCAAGGTCAGAGTCACGCCATGTTGTAATGTTCTTTCTAGAAGGATTAACGCCATAGCTGTCGTGCCAAGCTAAGCCAAACGCATCTCTTCAGATGTCTATCTGGAGCAATGGTTCAACCCTACCTCACCCCCCCCCCAAACTTACATGTGTCTTTGTTTCTTTGTTCACTTTTTGTCTCATTGTCAGTCTACTGTAAAGTTCTGTAAGCGCAGGAGTTGCGCAACAAATTGACAATGAAAATTTTAAATGATCTTTAACACTTTTTTAAACATTTTACACTACTGTTGTATTTGTTTACATTATTTTATGCATTAGCTAACATGAACTAACAATGAACAATATTTGTACAGCATTTATTATTCTTAATTTATGTTCATTTCAGTATTTATACATTTTTACATTTAAAAGATGTAAATCTTAACATTAGTTAATGCAAAATGAACTAACAAGTTGTATTGGCATTGACTAACATTAACAAAGCCTAATAAATGCTGAACAACATTATTGGCATGTTAGCAAATGCATTTACTATGGTTTACAATTACAACTTTATTGTAAAGCGTTACCTGTATATCTGAATTATAATTATATACATATATAAATGCATATTTGTATTGCAAAACGATTCCTGCAACCCAAAAATAAAACAAATTGCTGTACTACAGCAAATGAGGACGGTAGACTAGACGCATAAATTTAAAAAAAAAAGTTATGCTCCAGTTGCATCACTTATTCCCAAACTTCCCAAGAGGTTACCAAGTTAAAGAGTTTCCGATGAAAATATATGACACTCGTACAATCTCAGTTTTTAAACACCGAAAATACTGTTGCCTCAAATCTCAGATATTTCCAATCTTTCAAACGTCTTAATCCTCCAGCAGTTGATTGAAAGGCTTCGAGCGATGGCTTAACCTTGCTTTAATAAACTCTTGCGTTTAGCAGAGCGGCACAGCGGCGTCGAGAAAAAAAATAAGCAAAAAAACACGTTTCTCCTGAATCCCAAAGGCCACGGGAGGCTCTCGAATCAAAAGTGGAGGATTAGAGACTGCAGCAGGACTAATACTTCGGCCCTTCACATGAGAGGGAAGATTAGCCTCGGAGAGACTCTTCCTATCTGGGCCTCCGACTGAGAGGGGCCGTACAATCGGCCGTGTTTATCGCAAATGGAGTTCAGCCAACAGGAAATCACTCTGGATCGCACGGGTCGTATCTACAGGACCAAATAGTTTTGGCTACGTTTATCAAGACGCCG